>NC_050470.1:18376606-18659742 GCF_013373865.1 Monomorium pharaonis
AGAGAGCAATAAAAAGCGAACTCAGATAATGCGATGAAACGCGTCTAAATCTCTCCCGATATATCTATATATCTACTTCTCTATCTCTCTCTCTCTCTCTCTCTCTCTCTCTCTCTCTCTCTCTCTCTCTCTCTCTCTCTCTCTCTCTCTCTCCCTCTCGACGCGCGCCAACGCCCAAATACCGAACAGCTGAGCGACGAAGGCTACACGTTTCAAGTGCACAAGACCGGCCTAAAAAACGAAACACCGCACAAAGCAGAGACGACGATAACTGCACGAAGCGAACGTACAGCATTTGAAGCGAATAACAAACGATTGCATCTTACAATTAAATCAACGCTGTGTGTCCGGATTTGTCTCCCTCTGAATCGAGACTGCAGACTATCCGTGCCCGGAGGAAGAAACGACAGGTCGTTACATGGCGCCCGAACAGGGACCAGACTAGACCGGGAGACACAGCCGCGAACAAATGCCGACAGCGTGGATACAACAACTGTCCAAAGCGCAACTTATCGCAACGCTACAAGACCTCGACATCGCTACTACCGGCACGATCAATGACCTCCGCCGGCGACTAGACCCTACGTAAGCCAGCACTCCGAGATGGCTCGACCAACACCCACTACAGCATCGAAAGTACCACGACCGCCTGTTATTAATCTACCCGAGGACTTTGACCACAACGACAAGGCACTAACAGATAAAGCTATGAATCAAATCCGTAAATGTGGATGCTATTTGATGGAAAGGACCCTTGGGCTTTTCTCGAAATAGTGCACGAATTATAATCCAGCTATGGCTTCACCGATTAAAGAATGTTGCAAGGGCTATTCGAAATGCTACGCGGCGACGCGCTATTATGGTGGAAGAACGAGACGAGTGGACCTCTTGGGTGGACTTCGTACATGATTTTAAAGGTTTTTTCTTACCAGCCCGCTATCAACTACAACTGGCAAACGAAATCCGCGAACGGATGCAGCAACCTAACGAGGAATATGCAAAGTAAGCCACCGCTCTTACCACTCTGATGCGCCGCGCCGGAGGATACACGAGCGAGGCACAAGTCGAACAGTTATACAACTTATTACCGGAATACCAGCTATACATCCGGCGTCACGATGTCAGCCGACCACGTGACTTGCTTCGCATGGCTACGGAGTACGAGCAGATTCAGAACCGCCGGAAAACCGTGATCAAGGAAAGAAACCAGCTCCGCCAGCCCGATTGTCTCCGCCGTGTACAATAAGGACGAGTGTTGCTGACGATGCAAACAACGTGGACACACCCGCTTTGACTGCCGACAACCGCCCCGTTGTTTTTGCTCCCAACGCGGAAAGGATGTAGTAATGACCCGGGATTGTCACCCGCCTCCGGGAAACCTTGACCGGTCCGGGGAGACAACGGCCACTACTCGGGCCACCAATTAAGATACATTCAACGACCGCATCTGACAATACGCGTGCACGGGCTCGTCTTCCAAGCCCTAGTCGACACCAGTTCCGAGGTATTATTTATTAACGATGTCACTGCCCGTAAAATACGCGGTCTAGGATGCTCGCCGGACATCTCGGATGGTGCAGCTGACAGACGGCACCAGCGTCAACATCACAAGGCGCGTACACTTCTCGATACGCACCAGGCCACAGACTGTCACACATACGTTTCTCATCATGCCTCGTTTAGAGAGCGATATACTCATCGGGATGGACCTATGGAGCCGAACCAGATTAACGCTGAAACCACCACAAGCCACCTACTGACCTCCTTAAACACCGGGGCTATGCACTACGCAGACTCCCCTCACAACCAAAAAAAGGAGAGATCTCCTCAAAACGGAATTACAAAGATTCGAGAGCGTATGAGGACCAATCACCGCGACGCAACATGTCATCCGCCTCCAAACAGACATACCCATAAAACAAAAGTACAGACACCGGAATCCCGCCATGCAGATCATCGACGAGGAAGTAGAAGAGATGCTGAAAGAGGGAATCATAGAACCTTCACACAGCGCCTGGAGTTCGCCGATTGTGATAGTATGAAAAAGAGACGGCAAACTAAGATTCTGCATAGATTTTCGGAAGGTCAACGCCCTAATCGAAAGAGACGCCTCCAGTTACCCCGCCACACTGGATAAACTACGGGGGCGCGTTATCTATCCACGATAGATTTAAAAAGAGGCTACTGGCAGATACCACTAGCACCCACGAGCCGACCAATCATCGTACCAGGGAGAGGATTAATGCAATTCAAAATCATGCCGTTTGGTCTGCACTCCGACCCCGCAACATTTCAAAGGATGCTAGACAACATCTTAAGCCCGGAATTAGAACCAAACGTGCAAACACAAACTTAGATGACATTATCGTGGCAAATAAAGCTTTGGACGAGCATCTGAAGACACCACAAGAGATTTTTAGGCGATTACGGGATGCCGAACTTTGACCCAACCTGAAAAAATACAAATTCTGCACGAACCGCCTGAAATACGACACATTGTGGATCAACAAGGCATCCACACCGATCCCGAAAAAACGAACTATCAAGGAGTGGCCAACACCGAGCACTGCCAAACAGATCCGACAATTTCTAGCATCGTGGTACTGGCGATTTGTATCAAACTTTGCAAGCCTCGCCCCCCTCACTCAACTGACACGGAAAAACGTAAAGTGGGTATGGGGAAAGAAGAAACGTTTCAGCAACTCAAAGAGAAACTAACCTCCACGGCCATACTAACATGCCCCGACTTCACCCTACGTTTTATACTCCAAACGGATACCAGCAAAACAGGATTAGGTGCAGTGCTAACACAATATTTCCTGGAAGGAGAGAAGGTTATCGCATACGCCAGCCGAGCATTAAACGGGGCGGAGAAAAATTACAGCGCAACCGAACTGGAATGCCTAGCGGTACTATGGGGGATCCGCCGGATGAGAGATTATCTGGAGGCGTACTTCGTCATCATCACCGACCACCAATCACTAAAGTGGCTACAGCACATAGAGACTCCGATCGGACGACTGGCCCGCTGGATATTTGAACTGCAGCAGTACAGCTTCGAAATCAAGTATCGCAAAGGACAACTAAATCGAGTAGCCGACGCGTTATTCCGCCGAACACAGGTGTATGAAGCTCGACAAAATAACAACTGGTATCAGCAAACCAAACAGTACACTGCAGATATCTCGAAAGCCAGACTATTATATACGGCACGGTCACCTCTACCGGCACATGCTACACAACCTGGATTTCAAGGAAGTCCCGAGCAACGAGCAATGGAAGGAATGTGTACCGGCCTACAGAAGATCAGAAATTTTGTTATATATACTTTTGTTATATATACAACCTCCGACATCGCGACTGGCGACGACGTGTCGGCGACTGGGTATGGAAACGGAAACATTGATATCTAATAAAGTAACCGCCTTCAATGCAAAACTCGCGTCGAAATACTCGGGGCTAAATACTACGAAGTTCGGAGAATAATATCTCCAGTAATCGTGGATCTACGCAGGCGCGATGGCAAATGGCAGAAACATGCATACATACAGGATTTAAAACCAACCGCACCGAGGGACAATACGGACCAAGAAAACGACAACGAAAATTAAACAATAACAAACTGGGTATCACCTCAGCCACGGAAAGAACCGAAGCGAGACCACATTTTCAAACGAGCAGCCTTCAAAGATGGAAGTGAACGACATCATACAAGCGATAGATGAAATTCTGGCTGGAGGGCCCTCGGCCACCTACGACCCGGCACAACCAGGGCTGGGCGCGGTATGGCCGATGCAGGACCGGCGACAACAACGGAAGAGACCCTGGTACCAGATCAGCGAGTGAGAGTCGTCCGCCAACGGCCGAATCCCAATCGGGAGAGACCGAGTGTGATAGTAAATATAGGCCCTGCCATCGCTACCACCGCGACAATCAACGGCGGACAAGAAGGTCAGGAAACGCAGAACAAAAGAGTGAACTCAATCTACGTCCCCCCGTCCTGCCAGCGGAAGGAGGGACAGGGCGGCCCAAAGAACCGGAAGAAATCACCAACGCCCAATAACCCATCGGACCACTACCCCCCCCCCCCGATTAAAGTCGAAATATCTTCGGGACGCATGATCGACGTGCCGCATTTCGCGGTGCACGTCTCTCGGAAATACAAGACACGACTAACCGACGGAACGTTCATCATCCGTTTCAAGCACAATGGCACAATACGGGCGTGTATAAAGTTAACACCTCAAGTTTCTGCACCGCAGGTTTTCACGAGTTCTGTTTGCACCCGCAATAGTTCTTAACAATAGTTCCGCTAAAATAATATAAAAAACACAAGTTTGAAAATATGAGGTGCTAACTTCCCATGGCACTCCAACCTTCTGCACCACAGGTTTTCTCGCAAGTTCCGTTTACACCCGCAATAGTTCTACAGTTCTTGATAGTTTTAAGCAATAGTTCTGCTGAAATAATATAAAAAATTTAAGTTTGAAAATATGAGGTGCTAACCCCAAGTTAAAAAAAAAAATGTTTTTTACTATAGAACCTTGTAGTTCTCGAACAGTGTTCTACAGATCTAAATAGGTCTCGTGAATAGTTCTGGCTTTTCATTATTTTTAAATAATTTTTAAACTTGCACGCTGGCACCGCACCCCAGCATAAGAGCAGTAAAGTATCACATCACAATGAGTTTAAAGAATTTTTGGCATTTTCTGATAGACCTGCAATAATTTTGATAATTTCAATACGTATTACAATTCGTTCTCTTAAATAAATAACTGATCCCGCGGCCCGCTGTTTGGCAGCGGCTTAAGTAGTGCCGCGGATTTGGCATAATAGTGGGGCAATGGGCCCTTCGCATGACCATATTTGATCATAACCGTGCGCATCTGGCGCGCGGGACATATTCGCGAGCTTAGCAACAATTGCCAAAACACAAATATGCATTTCCGGTGGCATGATCGTTGCTAAGCTGAACTTCGCTAAATTCCATGCGATGCCCGATGCGTTGACCGGTGCGATGGCCGGCCGGCAGCACACGAGGCATGTGTCACTTGACACCTGGCGATAACGAGCCTTCCTTGGTCAGCTATTTCTAATATCTTTTATAATTCAATTTTAATATTTTATATTTTACAATATTATATTATCGGTTGTGAGTACCTCGCTCACAACAAATCTATTGGTAAAATTTTAGCTCTGACAATGTGTAATTTATGCTAGGTCTACAATGTAAACTTAAGCCTTAATTTTAAAGAAATTGACCAATCACAGCCGAATTTAAAGGCAATAACCGACTGTAATTAATCAATTTCTTAAGGATTAAGGCTTAAATTTGCATTTTAAACCCCGCTTTAGTCCGGTCTACAATAGGTGTAGTAAGCCCTAAGGCTTAGGATTACACCTATTGTGGACCTTAGAGCCTAAGCTGTAAGAAATTGACCAATCACAGTCAAATGTGAGAAGAATAATCAAATATGATTGATCAATTTCTTATGGCTTAAGGCTTACTACACCTATTGTAGACCGGGACTTACTCCTGAGAGTTTTGCGGCTGGAATTTTGTTACTGAAGGATTTTGCCATCGAGGAATTTTGTGAATTGATTTCGCCAATATGTGCGAACACGAACAATGGCTAGATTCTTAGGGCCGGTTTCATCAACGCGAGTTAATCAAATCGATTGAATTTCAACCGTGATTGGTCATTTTGCTTAGGGTCGGTTGTTCCAACTTCTTGATAAACTTACCTATGAGATAAATATATGTTTGTCTTTATCTATTCAAGGAAAGAAATGAAGATAGACACATGCTTACATGGTAGGTAAGTTTACTAAAAAGTTGGAACAACTGGCTCTTAAACGACAAATGCGATTGGTCAGTTTTAATAGAAGAATTGATCGATAAGCTAATCGGAGATAGGAAAATCGGCCCATATATATGGACTTTTAGGGACTTTATCGAGCGCTTGCGCCGTCCGCCTTCAATGTATCGTCACAATGGTCGCGTCGCGACACATGCTTGCGTACTGCGTACTTGCATTTGTCTCATCACTCTCGTCCGTCGCCGTCGCCGCATGGTTCGTATCGGTTTGCATATGTCGTCTAGAATTTGGAATTGACGAAGCATCCAGAAGCATCGAAGAATTATAATATTGGAAGTGGAAGTGAACAAAGTTTTCTGCCAATTTGAATAAAGTAAGTATTGTAATGTAATTGTGTGAAGTAAATGAATGATTTATGGATAAAGAAGAATGTTACGAAGAGGCCTGTTTCCCTCTAGATAAACGAAAAAGAAACATCATTTCTTATTGTTTTGAAGCGAGGAATCCGATGTTAGTTAAAATTTGCGAGACAGAATACTACGTTGTATGTATCGATAGTGCTATGATACGTCATGTTTTAATATTAAAAGTATAAAGTATTTTATAAAAATGTTATATTATAACAAATATCAGACGCAACGGTCATGCGTTTGCACGAACGTGTTTGAAACGGCTTCCCCCACTCAACGAACCGGCGCTATGTAGGCGCACGAGAACTTTCTCACATTGTGAAGACCAGTGTTATAAGGTCACACACACATACACAATTAAATTTGCATATATGTTCACTGAACTAACGTATTAAGTTAAATGAAAATGGCACAAATGTTAAAAGAGAGGTCTAGTCATAAACAGGCAAAAGTTAATATATAATCAATATTCTCAATCTTAGCTGCAAAAGTGTCGATTAGTTTTTTGATAATTTTATGCCAAAGAAGTGAGTCCGTACACAAAGTTTTCAAATTTATCTTTTTCAGCTGAGATTGAGAATATTGATTATACACTAATTTTTACCTGCTCGTTACTTGCCCAAATAGCACAAAAATATACAATGTATATACACTATATATATGTTCATGGATATTGAATGTCCATTGGATATCCACATGTACTTAAATTAGCATTCATAGTATATCCATTGTATCAGCAAATGCACTTCATATGAGATCCATTGTTTATCCATAAAACATACAGCTGCACGTCCCATGTATATCATATATATACCCAGTGAACAATATGTTGTCAAAAAGATCTCTGAAAGATATCCTGTTTCTGAAAATGATAACATAAAGAGACTTCTAAAAGATAACATAATGATGTCAGAATGTTATGCAATGCGCCGTTTTTTGAGAACAGAAAGATGTCATGAAACTGATATCTAAAAGATTTCTTAAATCGGATATCTTTAAACTGCAACTAGAGATAAAAAAATAAAATAAAAATTTAATTTTTTTAATAATTATTTTTATCAACAGTACATATTAAATTTAGGACAAATTTTTATTAATTAATTAAACTTAAATTATTTTATTTTATTTTTACTTGCGCTGGTTTTGAACCCGGGACCTTAGGATGACGAACCTTGTACTCTATCTGCTACGCCAATTTGACTCATCGACATGGGTACTTGTTATTGTCTACATATACTTATATGTTATAAACTGACGTAATTATATTATTTTTTATAAAAGCAATTAAATTTTGCAAAACATTAAAAATAAATAGCATTAATTTATTTACTTATTAATTTTATTGTTAAACTTATCTTTTCATAACCTTAATAATTTGATGGAAATTACGATCTATTTAGCACTAATACTTTGAAGCGTTCAAATGGTTAATTAGATGGTTAACTATATAGATTATATATGTGCAGAGTTCAAATGGGGTTTTTTGCAGCGTCAAGTTTCCAAACCCTTCACCGGCAGAAAAATAAATGACTGATTCACGAAAGTATATTCATCCGAAATGTACACAGAAAGTACATTTGTATACATTTCGATAAGTATATATATGCAATGTACATTTGAAGTGCATCAGAAAATATCCTAGACGGATCCATGAAAGTATATTCATTCAATGTACGTGAAAATACATTTATGTTCATTTCGACACATACATACATGTATATACATACAATAGGTGTTTGATATACATCGGAAAATATCCTAGACAGATCCACGAAGGTATATTTATCCGATGTACATTTATGTTTATTTCGACAGGTACATGCATGTATATACATACAATAAACATTTGACATGCATCGAAAAACATCCTAAACTGATCCATGAAGATATGTTTGTCCGATGTACATGAAAGTACATCTATATATATTTCAATACGTACCTGCATGTATATAAATTCAATATACAATATACATGGGGATGTATAAGTAATTAATCCATCGAAGTATATTTATGTTAATTACATATGACGTACATTTATATCCATATATAAATATTCATTTTATATATGTATAATGTCCTGTATACTTTATGGATCAAGAATGGATATCCGTAGAATATCGTGTGCTATTTGGGAATTGATGTCTTTTTTAACATTTTTGTTGTTGCACATAATGAGTTTTTGAGTCATTAATGAAAGTTTTTGAGTCACTAAATGAAAATTATGTAACATTGATTTATTTATTTGATCGAAATTGTCATTAATAAATCATTACTCATGCTCATGAATCAATATCAGTCGAAATTTAATAATTTACATATTAATAATACTGTTTTAATTGTATAAAAAATTGTTAAAAATTTTGTAAATAGACAAAGAAAAAAACAGAAAAAATTGTTAGAAATTTTATATTTTTTTTAAACTGTAATATTTGTCGCGCGGAATTAAAAAATATTAGATATATACATTGATATAGTATTATAACAACAAAATTATTAACTTTTTAGTACAATAGTAGTCAAATTTTTACTTGTTAATGTCTTAATTAAAATAAAAAATTTTTAATCTTTTTTTAAAACAAATTTTTTATAAATCTTATAAATGTTATCATTCTTCCTTTATAACAAAAATGTTTGTATTTTTTTTTCAGTTGAAGATTATTTTAGTTGAAGATTTTTCAATTGATTTCAGAAGATTTTTAGAAGATTATTAAATTTATTTGTAACAAAGTGTTTTCTTTATTGTAAATTAATGAATAATGGAATACACTAAAAAACGAAATCATAAAAAACGTTTAAGAAAGGCCGATGAGCGACTGAAACGATCGTTAACGATAATTAATAATGCTTCTTTTCATTTGAACGCTGATACATTGTCTACGGATAACAATAATTTAAATAACACTTCGATTGAACCAAATAGTCCTTTGTCGATTAATACTAGCAACACTTTATTATGTGATTCATTATCTTTAAATGATCTTAAAAATTTTGATTTTGCGGAAAAAGATGAATATGAAACGGAATCTTCAACATTTGAGAAACATACGAATATTAATTCTCAGTCGTGCACAACAAGTATTTCTTCAAATGATAATAAAACGATCGAAGAGACTTTTAAATCTTCCTTAGCACAGTGGACAATTAGTGAACGCATTAATTTGTCGTCTACAGGAAAATTGCTTGGAGTTCTGCGTATATTGCCTTCATTAAAGAATGTTTTGCCAAGGGATCCTAGAACATTTCTAAAAACATCTCGTGTATTATGTGTAAAAGAAATAAACTCGGGCTTATTCTATTATTTCGGAATTGAAAGTTCATTGAATGCACTTGTAAACATTAGGCTAAAATTTCATACCAATCAAGATATAGATCTGGCTACAAATATTGATGGGCTTCTTATATCAAAAAGTACGAGCAGTATTTTATGATCAATATTATGTTCAATAAAATCTGTGTCAGCTCTGAAAGGAAAAGTATTTTTAGTAGCTCTTTTTTATGGCCGTGAAGAACCAGACTCACAAGAGTTTTTAACCGATTTTATTAATGAATGTATTCAGTTATCATGCAGTGGTATTACCATTGACTCGATTCGTTATAATTTCAAAATTTTAATGTCAATCTGTAACACGCCAGCGAAATCGCTTGTTCTAGCTATTAAAAGTCATTTCGGGTATTATTCGTGCCCAAAATGCACAATAACTGGGGATATGTACAATAATGTAATGTGTTTTATTGAAACTGACTACACTAATTGTAAGAGGACCGATAGTTCATTCCGAAATAAAGAACAACCTGAGCATCATGTTGGTTCAGTTTATTAAACTTACCTAATTTTGATTTGATTAACAATGTTTCCGTAGACTATATATATATGCATGCGCTTTTACTAGATGCATGCAAGAGACTTTTGTGTCATAATCGGTACGGCTAGATTTTTGGAAAATCTCCATATAAATTGTGTGCTCAAAATGTGCAAAAAATATCGCAACAATTGTCGAGATTGAAAAAATATATTTCATGTGAATTTTCTCGTAAAACAAGATTAATAGAAAAGTGTAAAAGATTTAAAGCCACATAATTACGATTCTTTTTATTGTATAGTGGTCCGTTAGTGTTAAAGAAAATATTACCAGCGTCTATGTATATATCATAATTTTTTAACGCTAAGTGTAGCAAGTACTTTAATTCTTATAAGTCCGCGTCATGCTACTTCTAAGAGATTCATTTCTTATGCTGAAGAACTTTTAAAATGTTTTATACGAAATTCAATTAATTTATACAGTCCAGATTTCATCTCCCATAACGTGCACTGTCTGATACATTTAAGTGATTGTGTTCGATTGTTTGGGCCACTGGACAACTCGAGTGCGTTTGAATTTGAAAATTCTCTTCAGATATTGAAACATTTGATTCGAAAACATGATCAACCATTGCAAGTAATTCGACGCATTTATGAAGGACAACATTTATTCGAGCTAAAAAGTTCAGTACAGTGTAATACAGATTCAGTGCAGTTGCTAATGCCACATCATTATGGACCGTTAATTAATGCATGTACACCTCCGCAATATAAAAAAATGAAGACCATAGATTATTGCATAAATATTACAACAAAAGCAGACAGGTTTGTGGAGATGAATGATGGTACTGTTATAAAAGTGCAAAATATTGCTTGTTGTAAAAATTCAACAGTGCTATTGGGTTACACATTTCGGGAAATTGGAGAATTTTTTAAAAAACCATGCCCATGAACACATTTTGATATAAAGATTATAATTAAAGAAGATTCAGAACTTAAAATTTAAAATTTGTAAAACGAGCATGATCAATGAAAAACTAGTTGTGTTACCATATAAAAATTCATATGTTTCTCGTTGTTGCACAATTAATTTATATATAAGTTTGAACTATGAATAAATATATTTGTTATTTTGATACTTTTTTTAGCATAGTATTAATTAAATAAATAGTACACATAAAAACCAAATAGTGTAGAAAATACTAGGCATAATGCCGTGGATGATAATAAAATTTAATAAAGAAAATAAAGTTGACGCTGTACTCACAACGTGGTATAATAAGCAAAATAAGCAATGTTATTGGCCGCTCAAGAAAATAAGCCATAAAATTGCCGAATTTATAAAAAATCAACGTGAACCTGATGAATCGTGGAAATTATTTGACGCAACGCTTTTGGGCGCTTACGGTAGATATTAAAACGATTAAAATAAATTGATAATTTTTTTCTCACCTACTGATTTAAATTATTAATATTTACCCATTTTGATTCTCTGAAAGTTAATACCACGGGAAAATTTCAAGAGGCGTCTAAATTAGCTTAAACTTTTTAAATTTTAATAAATTTTTAATTAATTATAAAGCGCTCTGTTGCTTTTTTAGATATAAGTTTGTGACATGACAGTATTTTTGAGAAATTGTTCAAAATTTGTTAGTTTATTTGTTCTTTTAATTAATTATTAACTTTGTAGCATGAGCTATAACATTTCACTGTAATTAAATTACAAATATTAGTAAATATAATTAAATCAAAAATTTTAATTGACATTTTTATTTTCATATTTAATATAAGTTATTAAAAAAAATATGAGTCATAAATATATGTAAAACTATTATTCAGTATATTTTGTTGAGGGCATTAAATTAAACAGAAACATTAAATTTTTGCTTCTGTGTTTTTATTACACAAAAATAAATTAATATTATGTACAAATATGCTGAGTCAATACGCATAAAATTTTAAGTGAAAAATATTCATTAAAAAAACATTTGAATCTGAGAGATAACTTGATTTTAGTGAATTTCTTTGTATTATAAAATTATTATTTTTCTAGATTTATTTTATATCAGGGGTCTTCAGGACTTAAAAGGACTATTAGTTAGTAACAGACTCACCTAAACAAAAACAATTCCTTAAAAATACTTTTAAGAGTCATAAATTTATATCTAATGTCGAAATAAAAAAAATAAAAATCTAAATAATGTGTAAATATATAGAGAAAATAAAAATCAATATTAAAATTTAAATCAGTAGAAATAAGAAAAACTTTTTAATATTCATTTATGTATTTATTTATTTATCAATATTGTTTTATTTACAAATTTAGATGATTTTGGATACGTTTAACATAAAGCTAAAAAAGCGCAAACAACCGATCTTTTAACCTCTAACGACGAATCTCTAGTTTCAAGAAAAAAAAATGCACAAAAAAATCTGAAAAGTTACGAGTCTCTCCTATATCTAGTAGCAGTGACACTGGAGACTTCTGACAATGATTTGAATAAATATCCAGTTCAATTTGATAATTTTGATGGTATAATTCTATAATCTACTTCTAATATTTATTTATATTCATATTAATATGTATTAATAAGTCTAGTATATTAATTAAATTATTGTTTATATCATTGTTTAAGTTTCCACAAACAAGAAACGCATGGTACGAAAAAATGAACATAATACAAGCTTTATTGAAATTGATAAAGCTATATCAGAACGTGAGGAAAAGCAGTATAATGAAAATACAATTGCTCGAATTACAAGGTAAACCAAAATTCTCTTATATTTTTATGCAATATATTTATTTTGAATTGATTGCGATGCTTGAATATGATTTGTTTAATTACAGAGTGTCAAAAGCAATATCTAAAAGATATAAATCTCCTGCATTTAAAAATTGATGTAATTTCTGAGTCAGTTTTTTCATTGGTAAAAATGCAAAAACAATAGTAAAACCCACCAGCTTGCTAAGTGAGCAACTGCCAATAATAAACTTATTTCCTATGGATTCGGAAGGATTAAATCAAGTAGAGGAGTGGCTACAAAACGAACAAAACAAACAGAACTTGGTATTTAAGAAACTTAGTATTTACGAAAACTTCATGAGTGTCTACAAAACTACAATTTCTTTTCTTACAGGTGGCAGAATTAAGCAAAATGGGCGGACCAACCGTGAAGGAGGTTGTGAAGCGAGTTATGTATCGATTATTTCAAAATTCCCTAGGCATGGAGTACTCCTGGGAAGGAAAAAAAAAAGAAATAAGTTTTTAAATCACTTTTGATTTCTTCAATAATTATGGGTTAGTGTTTATATTTAATATCGGAAATTTAAAAAAAAGACCTAATAAAATATATAAAACCTAATAAAAACAAAAAAGAAGAAACAATAAGCAGGTCTTTTGGCCCACCCCGGATTTTCAAAATACAATTTTTTTTAATTGTACAATTGTATAATTATTTAGGATTATAGAAAAAAAAACCATTACATAAGAAAAAAACTCGAAAGAATAATTATAACTGTAGATATACTTTTTCATGGCTAAATGAACTAATAAAATAGTTTCGTTTATACTGCTTTGCTATCATATTAATGTCATTTTAGACTACAACATGTATCCCTAAAGTGAATACAGCTCATAGTGAAATGTTTGTTTACTCTTGACATATGTGGGTGCTTATAACAAAAGATGATCACTATTAGCTGCCTATAGACTTAAGCCTCTACACCACGTCAAAGTTGTGATCATTCTAGAGGTTTTAATATATTTTTCGTATTTAATTATTTTAATTTTCTTTATTTTACTTTTACAACCTTATTCCCGAATCTTGTGGACATGTTATAGTCTAAAATGACATTAATATGATGACAGAGCAGTATAATGAGCGAAACTATTTTATTAGTTTACTTATTAGCCATGAAAAGAGCTTAAGTATATCTAGAGTTATAATTTTGGTTTTATGAATCAAGTTTTTTTCTTATCTAATGGTTATTTTTGACATTCCTAATAATAATACAATACAAAAAATTGTATTTTGATAATCCGGGATGGGCCAAAAAATGCGTTCATTGACCCTCCTCCTTTTGTAGCAGTATCAAAACACTTCATTTACTTTCAGATGTTGTTCGCGCAAATAAAAATACAGCAGATTGTCGCGAATACGAGGTTATCGTGATAATAAAGTCATGGCTCGTTAGAAGCAAGGAACGTTTTCATAATGACATAACGACTCCAAGGAACGATGCACCGAAACAGGCACAAACTGAACCAAAGAAAACACAGACTGCATCAAAGAAGGCACAGACTAAACAAAAAAAAACGCACTGATTGAACCGAAAGAAACTGAACAGGAAGAAACATCTATTGAACGGACTTTACCGAATGAAGAACGAAGAGATGAGTAACCCTTTGTTTTATATGTCTTCTAACTTTTTTATTTAATTTTTGTTCTTAAAAAATTTTATGTTTTTTTTACGTTTATAACGTTTACAATGTTAACAATTTGTTGTTTTTTTTCAAAAAGCTTTATATTTAATACTTTATATTTATATATAATTTATATATAAAAGTTTATATATAATACTTTATATTTTAAGTTTATTACAAAATTTAAATTTCTTTATATATTTTTATATATTTTATTTTAAAAAAGTAATAAAAGTACAATATTATGTAGAAGGTATGTATATTGTTTAAAATTTTCAATTGAAGCAAATTAAAATGGATTAAAACGGATATAAAATTTATTTACTTTCATATTATCATTCACTTGTATTCTTGTATATTATTATATCTTAATATTTGCTTATAATTAAGGTCCGGATTTTCGTACACGCAACCCGTGCGCGAGCGAAGAATTGCTGCGTTACTCACGAGAGAGTCGACCGCGGCGAGAGTACGCCGGTTTTTTTTTTTTTCAGCTAGCGTATAGCGCAGCGGTTCTCTGCTCGCGCACGGGCTCCGTGCACGAAAATTCGGACAATACATTATAATTAAAAGAATGAAAAATTATAAGTTATACTGGGGTTCAATTCTGTACCGCCTACCAACAACTATCGGTGTCGTTGCGCAGGCTTTTTGCCATATAAAATATCTGCACAACAACACCGATACTTGTCGGTAGGCGGTACAGAATTGAGGCTTTGGAATGTGCTAGGCAAATATAACAATTCCAAGATAATATACATTGCATATACATTGTATATACATCTATAAATATGGAATGTCCATTGGATATCCACGAGAATTTAAACCAAACAAAATTGCTTTTTTTAAAAAAAGGTAAAAAAAGGCACCAAGTGTGGGTATGTGCGCCCTTAAGAAAAAAAAATTATATTAGGTAAATTGTCTTACTGTCCTATTGTTTTATTGTCTTTTCTACACAAATAACGATATAAAGTATTTAATAATAAACGAGCTTGATGATCAAATAATTAAATGATTAAAATCAACCAACGGGATTATAGTAAAGCAAAAACTTGTCGTGTCCGGCTCGTTGAAACGCAGTGACCTATCAATGTTATACAATATGGAAATTATTTATAAAAATAAAATAATGAAAAAATAATCTATTAAAAACTTTACGAAAATAAAAAAGATATGTCAAGTACACAAACGTATTCAAAAATAATACGAATACAATTAGCCAAGTATATTTGAAAAAAGATTTAGAAAAATTCTATAAAATTTATTAAAAAATTATTTAAAAAATGGAAATAAATAATAACAAATAATGAAGCAAAAACTGATAGATAGTAAAAATACTTAAGCCACATTAATCTCATTCTTGTGTATACATTTATTGATATCAATAACATAGAGTTTTGGAAATATAGAAAAATGCGAGCCGGGCACGCCAAGTTTTTGCTTTACTATAATCCCGTTGGTTGATTTTAATCATTTAATTATTTGATTATCAAGTCCGTTTATTATTAAATATTTTAATAAAAAGTTATAATAAATAAATTTTGTACAAATATTTTTATAATTAGCGCATTTACTTTATATCATTATTTGTATAGAAAAGACAATAAAACAATAAGACAGTAAAACAATTTACCTAATATAATTTTTTTTTAAGGATGCACATACCCACACTTGGTGCCTTTCTTTACTTTTTTTTTTAAGAAAGGTAATTTTGTTTTCTGTGAACGTGAAATAGATCTCTGCTGGAGTCAATTCAAAAATACATTAAATATACATTGGATATTAACTTAAATTCTCATGGATATCCAGTGGACATTCAATATCTATAGATGTATATACATTGTGTTGTGAGGGAGACACTCACAACCGATAAAATAATATAAACTATTAAAATGTAGAATATAGAATATAGAATATTAAAATTAAATTAAGAAAATATATAGCTCGCCGAGGAAGGCTCGTTATCGCGAGGTGTCAAGTGACACATGCCTCGTGCGCTGCCGGCCGGCCATCGCACCGGTCAATGCACCGGGCATCGCATGGTGGAATTTAGCGATGTTCAGCTTAGCAAATGCATATTTGCGTTTTGGCAATTGTTGCTAAGCTTGCGAATATTTCCCGCGCGCCGAATGCGCGCGGTTATGACCATATATGGTCATGCGGAGAGCCCATTGCCCCATTATTATGTTAAATCCGCGGCACTACTAAGCCACTGCCGAACAGCGAGTCGCGGGATCAGTCATAGTCAATCAAGCCGATACGTACGGCCCGTACAATTAAAATACGGAAGAGTTTGGGACTTAATCGCAGCGAACCTCGAGCGAGCAAAGATACGACGCGTTATCTTCGAGTCATGTGCCGTATTTAATCAACTCTGTGTAACACGACGCGGCACCTTCGTCGACCGCAAGTACAAGAACTACTGTGTATCATAAGAAGAATAAATTTTTTATTAAATTATCATAAAACAAGTGAGTCAGTGACTTGAGGACCCTGCCAACGAAAGCCACCTTCCGCGAGTCCGTACTCCTTAGGCAGCAACGAGCTCAAAAAGATCTTTTGTCGCACCGCAGGGTACGGCAAAAATCATTTGTTGCACCGCAAGGTACAACAATTGTACATGCAATATACATTTATGTGCTATCTAGGTCCGCGACTTTTGTGTGATTGTGACGTTGAAGCTCCTCAAGCTGATGTCGCGCGACTTTACTATCATTCACCGCTTTCACCACACTAGCCGCTCCACCGATCACGGATCCGAGTGCGCCCAATATCGGTAAAATCGGTAACATACCGCCTCGTTCCGCTGTTGGAAGTACTTGTTTCTTTTTCGTTGTCTTTTTCTTTATCGACGTTTTCTTTATGCCCATGCCAACCTTTGTTTTAGCTTTCATAGCTGCCCAAACTGCAGCAGCAGCTTTCTCTTTCAGAACCGAATTTTTTGCGATTACACGCCCTAGCGCTTTAGTGGCGAGTACGTTATCCGCCGCGTGTCGTTTAGCGAGATTGTTGTTTTGAGAATAAACAATGTCGTGTTCGCGGCACGCTGCGTTCAGTGGATTTATACCTTGATCGCCTCTAGCTAATCGCTTTTCCAAGTGTGTTCCCGGACTGCAAAACTGATTTCCAGGGATATGTAGCTCGGAAGGAAGCGCGTTTATCATGCGATTTAACAAACACCACAGCTCGATGGCATTCGCTACAATTCTTTATCAACGGTGTGAAACCGTCGAACAACGCTTAAATCAAGAATATCGGAGGAATGTGATGTGCTAATGCACATCATGAATATCTTTGTTATTGAACGATTCGCGGTTTTGCACGCATATAAATAGGCGTTCGATCCTATCATTTTACTTACAAGGGAACTGACGGAAGTGTCCCTCACCGATTTTTATGCGCTTTGCATATGTTGTAGAACATAAAAAAATATTAGACCCATATATTTTTTTAGCGGCATATCTCGACGTTTAGGGATTGAAACCACCCCTCGAAAATAACGCATTTTTTCGTTTTCGGCAAATATCTTTGAAAATATAAGGTTTATGAAAAAATGTTCTATATAATTTACAACGGTGTATTCATATTTTTCAAAAATTTCAAATTTTTTATTTATCCTTACCCCCACTCCCCTTTTTGCAACATTTTGAAAATTTTGTAAGGACAAAAATTAAAGAGCATTAAAAGCCGAATCTATTCATATATGTATAATAACTTATGTGTTCCACTATTCCCAATTTTTGGGAAAACGAGATGATAATCTCGTGCTATAGCCCAAATAGCACACGATATTCTATGAATATCCATTCTTGATCCATAAAGTGAAAAGTAAATACAGGATATTATACATATATAAAATGAATATTTATGGATGGATATGAATGTATATACGTCATATGTACATAATATAAATATACTTTGATGGATTAATTACTTATACATCTCCATGTATATTGTATGTATATTGTATTTATATACATGCAAGTACGTATTGAAACATACATAAATGTACTTTCATGTACATCGGACAAACATATTTTCATGGATTAGTTTAGGATGTTTTCCGATGCATGTCGAATGTTTATTGTATGTATACACGTGCATGTACGTGTCAAAATAAACATAAATGTACATTGGATGAATATACTTTCGTGGATCAGTCATGTATATTTTTCTGCCGGTGAAGGGTTTAAAAACTTGGCGGTGCAAAAAACCCCATTTGAAGTCTGAACATATATGATCTATATAGTTAACCATCTAATTAACTATTTGAACGCTTCAAAGTATTAATGCTAAATAGATCGCAATATCCATCAAATTATTAAGGTTATGGAAAAAGATCAATTTAACAATGAAATTAATAAGTAAATAAATTAATGCTATTTATTTTTAATGTTTTGCAAAATTTAATTGCTTTTATAAAAAATAATATAATTGCGACAGTTTATAACATATAGGTATATGTAGACAATAACAAGTACCCATATCGATGAGTCAAATTGGCGTAGCAGATAGAGTACAAGGTTCGTCATCCTAAGATCCCGGGTTCAAAACTTACCAGCGGCAAGTAAGAATAAAATAAAATAATGTATATATATTGTATATTTTTGTGCTATTTGGGATATGTTACTTTAATGACACTTTATATACTGTCTCATACTTCATAAAGTGCAACATAATTATATTTATATATATATATTTTTCAACATTTTTATTGCAAATGACGCTAAACAATCATTTTAACAATAAATAGTAATATAAAGTTACAACAAATACAACAAAAAAATAATCACTTTTTTTCAAACTAAAAGCCTAATAATATTAGGCGTTAGAGTGAAGTTATCTTCTTCGTAGTTTATTTCACTGACAAGGACAAAAATGTTTTAGTATTAAAATTAAAAAAGTCAGCCAAAAAAGGTTTGATCTTTTAGAGGTTAAAAATGTCTTTTATACATATATCTTGAAGACCAATTCTAGAATTGCTTTAAGATATCTATAAACGTCATTATATATTTATTACTCAACTTAAAAAAAAGACATTTTAAATCATAATTTAGTAGTTCATGTAGCGGTGAAACATCCGTCACAATACAATGTGTACACCCGTGCAGCATCCGCAGTCGTGATGTAGTTTGCGGAATCGCCGCTATAGACGATGCGATGCTGCCTTTCTCGTGATGTAATTTACATTCTGAGAGCTATATAAGAAGATCACTTACGGTGATGGATTAACTTATTATGACAGCAATCGTAGTAAGCTCTCAACCCTCTTAGAACCTACGTAATAAATTTTTTGTATTCTGGTGGAGAATTCCACGGGTCTTCTCGGAGAAAGCTCTCTGAGCCTCCGCATAAATGTATAAACCTTTATAAATGTCTAAAAAGAATTTTAAAAAAGATCTTCAAGACGTACAAAAGACATCTTTATGATGTCTCATATAGATTTTTTGGATTTCTAAAAGACATCTTTTAGATATCTTTAAGATATCTTTTAGATTTCTACAAGATATCTTTTAGATTTCTTCAAGATGTCTTTTAGACATCGCCAGATATCTAAAAGATATCTCAAACTGTTGCATAAGACATCTTTTAGATTGCGAAAAGATATCTTTTCGTAAAAAATGCAAGATATCGCAAGAAATTGCAAGATGTCTTTTAGAAATCTAAAAGACATCTTTTTGTCTATATGGGTTGTGTTTGCTACCTAGGAATACGGTATATCACAATGCAATATTGTAGTAATATTACTAAAATATTACAATATGATATATCGTAATGCAATATTCTGACAATATTTTGTAATGTCACATTGTGATATATCGCAATGCAATATGTCATCAATATATTTCTGTAATCTTACATTTCCGTTATAATATTACTGCAAAATTATAATACTACTGTGATATTATGGCAATATGCTGTGTGGGTACTATTAATTAAATTGCTTATTTTTTAATGTCTTGAATTGTCCCATTCTTTTTGCAAAGCATTGTGGAGTGCTGCTGATGTTTGAGCATTGTATTTTTTAATTCGTTTTACGATATCCCATAAATGCTGTATAGGATTCATATCCAGGTTCATAGCCTGCCACAGCATTCAAAGTATGTTTACGTTACCAAGAAAATCAGTCACTATTCGTGCGACGTGTGATCTCGCGGTATTACAATAAAAAATTATTTCCAATAAATTTCTTGTAAGACAAAATGTATATGTGTGCATCCTGCTCTTGACATTACCCAGGATCAACGACGTAGACGTAGCAAAAATCTAATCCCTGTGTGTGTGTGTGTTTGTGTGTGAATGTGTGGGTGTGAGTGTGGGTATGAGTGTGGGTGTGTGTATGGGTGTGTATGTGTGAGTGTGCACGTGCGTGCGCATGCACATATATATGTGTTTAATAATGTGTATTGCTTATTTTTTAATGTCTTGAATTGTCCCATTCTTTTTGCAAAGCATTGTGGAGTGCTGCTGATGTTTGAGCATTGTATTTTTTAATTCGTTTTACGATATCCCATAAATGCTGTATAGGATTCATATCCAGGTTCATAGCCTGCCACAGCATTCAAAGTATGTTTACGTTACCAAGAAAATCAGTCACTATTCGTGCGACGTGTGATCTCGCGGTATTACAATAAAAAATTATTTCCAATAAATTTCTTGTAAGACAAAATGTATAGAATAATAATGTTTTCAATATAAACATAGGAATCCGTATTATCCTCAAAAAGGAGGTTTGTATGTGACCGTCGATCGATATTCGTGCCCAAACCACATTCAAATTGTGAGATATTTTAAAATGAAGGATTAGAAAACATAATGCTCAAATATTAGCAGCATTCCGCAACGGCTTGCAAGAAGAATAGAACAATTAAAAACAAGAAAAAATAAGAAATATAATTAAGAGTATGCCTCAACGATTACAAAAATTGTTAGATGCAAGAGGAGACAATACACATTATTAAACACATATATATGTGCATGCGCACGCACGTGCACACTCACACATACACACCCATACACACACCCACACTCATACCCACACTCACACCCACACATTCACACACAAACACACACACACACAGGGATTAGATTTTTGCTACGTCTACGTCGTTGATCCTGGGTAATGTCAAGAGCAGGATGCACACATATACACCCTTATACGATATTTAAATCCGATCGTTTACTTTCAAGAGAAACAAATTTTTTAACTTTGAGGTTTCTATTTTCTTTTAAAAGACTTCTTGAGCTACGCAATGATTAAAATAAATTTTTTCTCCCATTTTTTAAGCACTATCTTCAACATCCGCCATTTTGTAAAACATTTGTTGTAACTCAATTATGAATTATATGATTTTATAGAAGAAAGTTTAAGTTGCGCTTTGGTTCATCTCAATATGATAATATAATTTTTGGCGGAATTGTCGATATTAAAAAATATTTAAAAATTTGAAAAAAATAGGTGGCCCGTTTTTTTGCGGGTGAATATATCTTATTTGTGTAAATAGAGTAAATATGATAAAGAAACAAATGTATGTATGCATGTACGCCTGCACGCACGTACGCATGCACACACACCCACGCACGCACGCACGCACACACATACACACACAAACATTTTTTTTATGATTATATTTCTAAAATTTCAAAGTTACTATTTCAATACATAAATAAATATTGTAGTAATCTGAACCATTTACCAAAGAACAATCAGCATATAGTAATGCTTCTTTTGTTGCATTTTCTACGATTTTTTCGCTGCAGCCTTCATATTTTGGTGTCCCTACAAATAAAAACATAAATTTATTTTCTGAATCTTCTAAAATGTTTCCTTCTTTTTTTGTTTGTTTCAAAAGATATAATAAAAATAAAAAGGAGTGACATTATTAAATTACTACGAATCAATTTTTGTAATTTAATTGAACATCTCACAAAATTTAACTTAATTAGTCTGTTTAAAAATTATTCCTAAAAATGTAAATCAAAACGTAAGTCGAATATAAGAGGAAAGTGAAATGAAATGCAAAAGAAACGTTATAAAAGTTAAATGCTTCTGTTTATATTTTGATGTTTTAATTTACGCTTCATAAAAGTTTTATTTATACTTCTATTACTTTTTTTACATTTTCCTTACGCTCGGATTTTTATTTTTAACAGGCAATTGTGATTATGTTTCAATATACTGCTAGTGCTAAAAATCTATAGTTCATGTTACATATGCTACACATTTCCAATAACGGCAATAAATTTCAGAATGCATCCAATATTATGCGATAAACGAATACGGAATAAATGCGAATTTGCTCTACCAGGAAGCGCTTTCACGTGCACCATTCCTATAACTGAGCAGGATTGTGGAAATAAGTTTCGAAAACATCTCATTTTAAGCAATGAGCAATTAATATTTTATATAATTTAGCATCGATGCAATATCGTCATGAATGAATGTCAACGATATGATTGTACAGTATGTTACGATTCTGACGATTTTAAGTCAGCTGTTAACATGCTGGCTACTTGCTTGCTTGTTTGTATATTTGTTTGACCATAGTGTTTACTTATGACTCGATCAACACTTCACTAGAGTTAAGGTTTACAAAATTATGTACGAGAAATGCAGTCTTTCTGGAAACACAAAATTATTACGTTAACTCTCTCGCGGTAAAGATTCTGGTAACTGACCTGTTTATCTCGCTGTGCTGGATTCTTGGCTAGACTTTTCTCTTATCATGTTCCTTTCTGCACGCACACGTGTACTCAACATATGTATCTTAATCTCGGAGTTTCTATTTTTACATGAGTGCGATAATCATACATGTATACGGGGTGTCAAAAAATTTTTCACATAGGGTATGCTAGAGACTGAGATGACTAAATTGAGTAGAAAAGTCCTACTATTTTATAATTTTCGCAAAAATTAATAAGTTGTTCATTAAAAAATAATAACCTGACTTACCGCCAAATAATTCGCTCAGTCTATCGCCAAGTACCGGCAACCGTACGGCAGCGCATGGCAAAATAAGACCGCCTAGTGCATCCGTGGAAGACATGCAAGAATTTGTTTACAAACGACAATGACTACGCCGAATTTGTAAGCAACAACTTCTTGTGTATCTAGCGATAGCGGAAGCGCATCTTGCTAGGCGGTCTTATCTCGCTGCCGTGCAGTTGCCGGTATTTGGTGGTAAGCCGGGCAAATCAATTATTATTTTTTTAAAGATGAAAATAATTACGTTCGGTAATGCAAAGCAAATATTGATATAAGAAGGATCAATAAACGAGCAAATTTGAAATAATTAGAGTGCTTGTGTTTTATTGAAAAGACGTGAATGAAAACGAGCAAACTTTTCTAATAAAAATTATACGAAATAGAACAATTATACTCTCAAAATAAAATAATATTACAAAATAGAACAATTACTCTTAAATTAGTATAATATTACGTCTCAACTAGTACATAGTCCTATTCAAATAAATAACTGGTTAAAAATAATTTTAGGATATAATTGAATAGATGTTACATACTTATATAATAACAATGGATAAAAACATAAGTTACAGTGTGCTAAAAGAGTGTTTTGCCACATTAACAGCCACATCACGATTATCTCTTCGTAGGCAAGAAATTAAGTTACATCTGTGTTGAATTTTGATTACGTGTACAGACGAGCGCGCGAAACAAGGTATTTTATCGTTCGATAGCGAAAAAATCCTCGTAGTTCAGTAAATATGAAGTCAAGTCTCAGATTGGAACAATTTAAGAACTCAAGTCCAATGTTATAAAATAAAAAT
Organism: Monomorium pharaonis; assembly: GCF_013373865.1. Lineage (NCBI taxonomy): Eukaryota > Metazoa > Arthropoda > Insecta > Hymenoptera > Formicidae > Monomorium > Monomorium pharaonis. The sequence continues at coordinate 18,400,848 of NC_050470.1, forward strand.
ATCGGAACGCAAACAAAAGACAAATGTGAAATATGTGAGAGATCGTACGAATCCGTGGCAAAGTTTGATAACTTAATAAATATTAATTAATTCATATTAAAATGCATATTAAGAGCACATATTAAAAATAAATATTAAAAGACGTACGAAAAATGACGTATCTTTTTGTTCCCAAACCACAAGAAAACGTCGTTTAATAAAATTGTCAACAATGCATAAAGTTATGGTGTGATATTTGATAATGGAGGTATCTAAAGACAACAAAGACAGGAGAAAATAAGTAATTTTTGAGATATATAGAATTAATTTTGCTAATTCAAGTGATTCGGTTAAAGACACTTACTTGTATTAATTGAAACGCTTAGTTCGCAAAAGTAAAACTACCAAGATGAAATATTGGGACGTGTGTACAGCTTGACATTTAGAGACGGAATGATGAAAGCTATTTTTGGTAACCGTTTTTGGACATAATGTCAAATAAACAGTAATAGGATTTATCGAAACATTCAATAACTTTTTCTAAATTTATTTCGTTAATTTGTTCCTCGATATGAATCATTTCGGATATCTTTTGTGCAGAGTTGAGAAGTAACGCGTTATTTGTAACGCCGTTACCGTTACAGTTACTGTTTTTGGTAACGGACTGGTAACAGCGTTACTTTTTTTCTGTAACTTTCGGTAACGTAGTTACATTTTTTAAGTTACGGTAATAAATTAAACAGTTACTTTTACCGTTACTAATATGATTGGTTCTTGCCTTTAATTCTTCGTTGGATTTAGAAGCAGAAACCAATCACAGTAAAGAACTGATTACTGAGCGCTCACTGATCCGCCTACTGAACGCGCCTATTCATGATATCTTAAAACTGTTTTTATTAGATGAATTTAACTGTAAATATCGGTTGAATAAAGATTAAAAATTATAATATACTGTTACATCCGAGTTGGGTTGGAAGGGACGTAATTAAGGAAATTCGCTTCTAGGAGCCTGAGAGAAAAAGACTACGATTTTGAATTTTATAAATTATTTATTTCGCATCGTTATTTCTGCGCGTATACTTCGGGGATTGGTTAAGAAAGAGAGAACATCTCTTGGGGGAATCGAGCACCGCTCGATATCCGCGCCAGCTGACGTTGGCGACGACGCGGCACCTGGGTATCGGACAAACCGTGGTTATGGTTCCGGGTTTCCGAGCCTGGTGGGTGACCGGTAGCGATCTTGTGGATACTCTTACTGGGATAAGATCAGCGCACTGAGATATCTGCCCTGCCCCGATGGGTTTCGCGAGGGCCTTACGAGGCGGACTTCTTATTTTTGAATTGCCACTCGGGGACAGGAGAAAGAGTCCTGGGGAAGGAGAGGCATCGAAATCTTCCGCTGGGGAGAAAGGTCGACGCGGCTGATCGAATACGGCAGGATCGAACTCGCCGAAGGCGTAATATTTCCTTTTCAATTTCTTAAGGTAAGCCCTCTAACTGCCCTTTTTTGTTTCGCCCATGGTCCTCTAGAAATGGAGAGTCCATTTTTGTTTTAGCGTCTTAACACAGTGGAGTATTTTTTTTTAGAAGAAGAAGGCGAAAAAAGAAAGAAAAGGGGGGTGAAGGAAAATAAGAGAAGGAAATTTTATAATAAGTAGCGTGCCTCAGACAGACCAAGCACAATACCCTGTTAGAAGAAAAAAAGAATAGAGAAAGGAAATTTTATAATAAGTAGCGTGCCTCAGACAGATCAAGCACAGTACCTTAGAAGAAGCAAGAGAGAATGAAGGAATAAGAGAAAGGAAGTTTTATAATAGATAGCATGTCTCAGACAGACCAAGCACGGTACCTTAGAAGAAGGAAGAGAGAATCAAGGAATGAAGAAAGTGAAAAGAATGAAAAGACTTAGAATTTGACTGAACTCGGGCATATTTAAATTACTTACAGCGATACTTACTCTATATAAGATCTTGATCGTACAGAGCTTTCGATACAAATAGTTGATTTCCATAAGATTTCGCTCGCTTATATATTATTAGTTTGGTGATAGTGCGGTGAAGGGTTTGTCAAATTCGGGGAAATTAGGGCCATAAATTACCGAACATACCTGTCAATTATTTTGATAAATATTAATTCAACTATTGCAAGATTTTGCTGAATATAATTTCAATTGACCGCTCAATTTTCTTCTGTCACCTTCTTCCTATGCCTGCTAAGAGCGGACTAATTAACATTTAAAATCTAATGGTTTTTCTTAATAGACTTTGTATAACGTGCGTCGCGCACACTGCTTCCGCGCACACTGTTCGCTCTGGAATTCGAGTATTATAATTTAATGGCAGTATATTCGTTCGTTTAATAGAAGGATTGAAAAAAGGCGAACTATCGAGCAAGGAACAATGTTGGAAAACGTTATATATGTTCGAGACAAAATTTATCTAATTAATTAGTCAATAAATATTAATAAATAATTTTGATTGATAGTGCTCATGTAACTATTCTGGGTTCCGCGATTCATTGCCCCTTTTTATATTTCACAGCTCCCTTCGTCGCTCCATTCGCGCAAAGATTTTATAATAATTATTTAACTTAATCTTATAAATCACTTTGGAAGTATTCCACGCATGCAGCGCATAGAAGGCACGAGGCTGCGTCACGCGCGCGGTCGCGCGCGCGCGCGCCCGAGCAGCTGGTCGCGGCTGCGTCGATCTTTGCATTCCTTAATTGTTCAATTCATTATTTTTGAATGTATATATTCACCACACAGAATCCAAGGTAATGTTCCAGTTCCTTCTTCCTTCTTCCTCCACTCACTCATAACCTAATGGTACGACGGGGGAGGAGAATTTTAACGGGCAGAAAAAAAAAGAAAAATTTTCTGCACCGGATGTAACATATATCATAAGTAGAAAATTCAAACTATAAAAAGTAACGGTAAAAGTATCTGTTAAATTTGTTACCGTTACTAAAAGAAATGTATGTTACCGTTACAGTTACAGAAAAAAAGTACTAGTATCTTTACCAATCCGTTACCATAGAAAGTAACTGTAACGGTAACGGCGTTACAAGTAACGCGTTATTTCCCAACCTAGCAAAAAAGATAACCGAAATGATTCATATCAAGGAACAAATCAACGGAATAAATTTACAGAAAGTTATTGAATGTTTCAATAAATTTCATTACTGTTTATTTAATATTATGTCCAAAAATGGTTAGCAAAAATATCTTTCATCATTCCGTCTCTAACTGCCAAGTTGTATACATCCCGATATTTTCATCCTGGTAGTTTCACTTTTGCGATTTAAACGTTTCAATTATTACAAGTAAGTATCTTTAACCGAATTACTTGAATTAGTAAAATTAATTTTATATATCTCAAAGATTACTTATTTTCTCCTATCTTTATTGTCTTTAGATACCTCCATTATCAAATATCACACCATAACTTTATGCATTGTTGACAATTTTATTAAACGACGTTTTCTTGTGGTTTGGGAACAAAAAGATACGTCTTTTTTCGTACGTCTTTTAATATTTATTTTTAATATGTGCTCTTAATATGCATTTTAATATGAATTAATTAATATTTATTAAGTTATCAAACTTTGCCACGGATTCGTACGATCTCTCACATATTTCACATTTGTCTTTTGTTTGCATTCCGATATTTTTATTTTATAACGTTGGACTTGAGTTTTTAAGTTATTCCAATCTGAGACTTGACTTTATATTTATTTAACTACGAGGATTTTCTCGCTATCGAACGAAAAAATACCTTGTTTTGCGCGCTCGTCTAAACATGTAATCAAAGTTCAACACAGATGTAACTTCATTTCTCGCCTACGAAGAAATAATCACGATGCAATTATTATACTAAAAAAAAATGGGGAACACTTTTTATATACCGAAAATTTAGGCTATTATTATGGTTTTATTCATTGACTTGTTTATATATTCGATATGTGATTGTTAATGTAGCAAACACTCTTTTAGCACACTGTAACTTATATTTTTATCCATTGTTATACGTATGCAACGTCTATTCAATTATACTCTAATATTGTTTTTTACCAGTTATTTATTTGAAGAGGACTATGTATTAGTCGAGACGTAATATTATATTAATTTGAGAGTAATTGTTCTATTTTGTAATATTATATTATTTCGATTATTAATTGTTCTATTTCGTATAATTTTAGTAGATTTTTATTTCTCATTACAAGCTGGCACATGATTATATGTTCCAAGAACATTAATTAAAACATGGGCAAAATAGGTTTATTATTGTTGTTAGTGACATACTCACAAACATAAAAGGTGTCAGTGACACGTAAGTCGGCCATTGCACCGCGCAATCCGCCCGATAATTAACGCATTTGCCTTAGACAGCACTTGCTGTCTAAGCAAAAGATTGGACAACTGATCGATTTGCGCGTTAGCGTTTTCTACAGCAAAACCACCAAAATTGATTAATATATAAACCGTTAAAAAAAAGCAAGGGACGGGTCAGTCGGGTCAATCCAAGTCCAACATACGACTCTCTGTTTTGCGACGGTCGTGGCCTAACCGCGCTATTGTAAACGGAAAATGTAATAAAATGTTCAAGACGAAGACACGGTGTGAGTGACTAAAACTCCTCGCGAGATCTCTGGCAGCGATCCCTTCAGTACTCCAAACCAGGGGTACAACAGTTGTGACAGCTGTGGGATTCACTGCCAAAAAGAAGATCCAAGAGGAGCTGAGCGTCACTGAGCAATCAACTGTACAGTCCAGGAAGCCAGCCATGCCGGAGCGTGCACAACGCGTTACCAATAACAGCGAAACTTAAGACAACGCCGGGACCTACCACGATGAAGCTCAGCTAATCGCTGCACCATGCAGCTTATTGTCGTATTAATGTAAGTCCGACACAAATAAAATTGTATCGCAAATTAAGCGTAGGATGAAACAAAAGTGTAACGCGATTAAAACAAAATATCGACTGACCCCCAGGAACTGCGATTACCGTAAATAAAACAGGTATAATAACTACCAAAATTAAAAAGGCACATAAATGCGAACGTGTCAGCGCAACGCGACATATGATATCGCAAAATAAGCAGTAACGTAAACTCAGCGCTCACGGTTATAATTGAACGTAAATGTCCGCCAAGCAAACATTGATACCGCGCTTAACGTATAAGCGATTCGAATTTTGGACAGTCGAGCGAACTATCCGAACATATCGACCGAACGCTCGATATGGGGACCAGACTTTAGTCTAATGAATAACGGCACGACCGACAATATATGGACATTGTTCACCAACGCGGAAAGACGTGGCTGGACCGTCGACACGCTCTTCGCTATATGTGTCACCCCGTAATCTGTGAAAAACCCGAAGAAGAAGCTCAAAAGCTTCAAAATTCACACAAGCACAATGAAAATACACAGGCAGCGCCTGTACACCACAAATAAGTAGGCGACCGATGCACCCCATGGAGAACATAACGCTCCGTGAGCTATTATTTGAAATCCGCGAACTTGGAAACCGAAACGAAGTCCACTTTCCGCCGAGAAAAATGGTTAGGAATATGCGACGCCCTACTAGCCACGCGCTAGATCTTCCATACGGGTAATCGTCTAGAGATTACCAACGCGGATCTAACACAGTATTTAAGCTTAAAAGAAGAATATGACCCTTGAACGGAATATGACCCTTGAAATTATGGAACTTCGAGGGATCGGGCAACTCAACATTATAAAACAATACAAAAAGCCATCACAGGAGCAAGCGCAGAGGAAAAGGTCAAGGGGTCTAATGCGCGAACCAAAAACAGAAAAGCTGTCCAGACTGAATCTTAGCAGAATAATCGGAAACCGCAAAAAATGCGAGAAAACTGGCTACGATGGACGAGAATGTCGCAACAGTGGTGCAAGATTTAGTCCGCTAGCATCTCGGGTACTCTCGGGGCACTTCGGGTGCTCCCGGAGCACCGAGTCGGCCGCGTTCATGCCTCGGCTTTCGGGCCGGCTCGGCCGTTCTCGCCGCGTCTGCCACTACTCGGATATTAAAGAGAGAGAGACATCCGTCTCTTTTTCTCCAAGGCTGCCACGAAAACGTGCACGTTGATGCTCGACGAAAGCATCTATGCTCGCCCTCCCCTCGCTCGTCCCCCGCTCATCTCAAGCGTCGTGGTCGTTAAGCAGATTAATTGATATCAATCATCGATATCATTAATCATATTATTTATTATTATTTGTTATTTAATTTTTTAGATTAATGTAATTTATTGTCTTTTAAATTATAATAAAATTAATTTCAATAAAAATATAAATTAAATAATAAAATTTGTAATAATTTATTAAATACACAAATAAAAAAGAACTGTCGAGTTAGTAAAAGATTAATAAAAAAAATTTAAATTATTTAAGTGGCTTCCACGCCACCCATGAGGTGCCACTAATAGCGCGTTAGGTTTTTTTACGTAGACCTTCGCCAGTAGCCTTATTATACCACATTTAATTTATTGAAATTTTTAACACATCTATTTATAGATGTGAGGTTTAGCATGCCAGACTAATTTTTAATTATTGCTTAAATACACCTATTATTTATAGATGTAAAGTCTAACTTACCAGACCTGTTTAATGCTTTAACACATCAATTATTTATAGATGTGAGGTCTAGCATGCCAGACTAGTTTTTAATTGTTGCTTAAACACACCTATTATTTATAGATGTAAAGTCTAGCTTACCAGACCTGTTTAATGCTTTAACACATCAATTATTTATAGATGTGAGGTCTAGCATGCCAGACTAGTTTTTAATTGTTGCTTAAACACACCTATTATTTATAGATGTAAAGTCTAGCTTACCAGACCTGTTTAATGCTTTAACACATCAATTATTTATAGATGTGAGGTCTAGCATGCCAGACTAGTTTTTAATTGTTGCCTAAACACACCTATTATTTATAGATATAAAGTCTAGCTTACCAGACCTGTTTAATGCTTTAACACATCAATTATTTATAGATGTGAGGTCTAGCATACCAGACTAGTTTTTAATTGTTGCTTAAACACACCTATTATTTATAGATGTAAAGTCCAGCTTACCAGACCTGTTTAATGCTTTATTTAATTATTTAAGTGGCTTCCACGCCACCCATGAGGTGCCACTAATAGCGCGTTAGGTTTTTTTACGTGGACCTTCGCCAGTAGCCTTATTATACCACATTTAATTTATATAAAGGAAAGGAATAATGAAAGGAATAAAAGATATTTAAAAGATTTGAAGTATTTTTTATAATATTTATTTTTACGAAATATTATAATATTTGTAATTGTATATGTATGTGGGGCCACCACCTCGGCCACCACCTCGCCTAATATTTCGCTCGCCTGGGCCACCACCTCGACCGCCACCACGGCCGCCACCTCGGCCGCTACCTTGGCCGCCACCTCGATCGTCGCCACCTCGGTCACCGCCTCGGCCAGCACCCCAAAAGCCCCGCTGGGCTCTCGCCAGCGGGCCCGCGCGCGGCCGGCACCTCTTTTTTTTCCTAAAAATAAATAAATGTTATTAAAATAAAATAATTTTTTATATTAATAAGAAATAATGTAAAATACTTTACGTTTTGGCCGTAGCTGCTGCGGCTGCGGCTGTGGCTGCATCTCCTGCGGCTGCGGTTGTTGCGGCTGCTGCGGCTGTTCCGGCTGCGGCTGTTGCGGCTGCGGCTGTTGCGTTGTCGCTGTTGTTGTTGCTGCTGCTGTTCTTGTTGTTGTTGCTGCTGCTGTTGTTGTTGCTGCTGCTGCTGCTGTAGCAGCTGTTGCAACAACTGCTGCATCGAAGCAGCTTCCTCGGATTCTAGTAATATAAGAAAATGTACAATATAATATAAAAGTAAATTTCATTAGTTCGCAGAAAAAAAAAATAAATTAATTCATTACTCACAGGACACACCGTCTGCCATGGTAGTCGCTTCCCAAGTGAGCAAAACGGCAGCGCTATGATAAACAATTGAGAATCGCGTACATGTGCTGCGCTGAGCGTCGCGCGGCTGGTTCTTGATTGTGTGAGTGCGAGTCTCATTTGTCGTTTGACTATTGTGCAGATAGCACGAGATCGTGATTTGTTTGTGTTATTTTATTTCACGGTGTTTTGGTAATATTTTCTTTTTATAACGTTAACGTTAACGTTAACGTTTTGAACGTAAGTACATTTTGTTAATAACGTTACATTGAGAAAGTTGAGTTCGAGTTGAAAGTTTCGATTGTAAATAAGAGAAACTTTTATATATTTTTCCGTTATTTATTCTTTTTTTTTTAATTCTTTTCCTTTCCTTGATTCTTTATTTGGTTTCTTTTTTATTGTCTATCAAAATGTGCGAACCATTAGAGAAGAAAAATAAGCGAAGCTTTCAAGAAGCTTAGCTTAGCGACAATGAATATAAATCTTGGATACGTAAAGTAGCGTTAAATGATAATCTTTTTCATTGCACCATATGTAAGAAAAATTTTTCTTGTAATACACGTATTTCAAGGCATGCAAATTCTACATGTCACAAAGAAAATCTGCAAAAAACTACATTTTCTTTATTAAAAAATGACGATGTAAAGAAACGTATTTCTCAGACAAAACAAAAATTCCGACAAGAATGGTTAGATATTGAAATATTTAAACCATGGTTACGCGAAGCATCACATGATAAAACCTTATTTTTTTGCGAATTTTGCAAAAAATACATGGATGCTAGTTTATGGCACATTTATCGTCATGCAGATTCTATAACACATTTAAAAATTACTACAGATATTAATAAAGAAAGAAAGAAAACAGACGAAGATATTAACATTACAGACGAGTCACTTTTGTCGTTTGATGAGCGAAAGAAAGAAGCAGAAATTAAATATGCTGCGTTTATCGCCGACAAAAATATTTCTCATCAAACTGCAAAAGATATTCTCTCGTTTTTCCAACAGATAGGAAAAGATTTTAAAGTATTAGAAGCCATGAGTATGAGTCGGACTAAATGTAATAAAATAATTTCAAACGTGTTATGTCCAGTTGAAACCGATCGTGTTGTTGACATTCTTCAAAATAATAAATTTACCATTTTTATTGATGAAACGTCTGATATTACTAATAACAAATGGATGACGTTTCATAGTCGGTATGTTGATCCTGAAACATTAGATGTTCGCTCGCAATTAGTCAAATTAATTGATATTGATGCAAGAAATAGCAACGCGGAAAAGTTATTTGAGGCATTTAGAAATGTAATGTATAAACTACAAATTCCATTACTAAACATTGTTGCCTTATCATGTGATAATGCATCTGTAATGACAGGCAAAAATTCATCTTTTAAAACTAAGCTTGGGAACATTTGCAAAAATGTTTTAACATTGTCTTGCCCATGTCATTCCGCCGCGTTAGTTGCACATGCTGCATGCAGTAAGATTCCAAACTATTGCGAGGAATTTATTAAAAAAATAGCAACCTTTATTAACAATAGTCCCAAGCGATCTGTTATTTTTCAAGAATTTTGTGAATGTTTTCAGGAAACAAACCGCAAAATTCTAAAGTTATCCGATACACGATGGCTTTCTCGGCATTTGTGTATTGAGAGACTTTTAGAATATTGGGATACTATCAAGCTTTTTTTACAAGAAACTGTTATTAATGAAAAGACAAAGACTGGCGAATATTTATTAGATATTATGCAAAAATTTGATGTGAAAGCATACTTATTATTTTTAAAACATATTTTACATTTTTTCAATACATTTAATACATTCTTTCAAGCATTAGGAACAAGAATACATCTATTACAACCTAAATCACTTCAGTTCCTAACCATGATTTGTAAACCTTTTTTAAAAACAGAATTTTTAAATTATGTTAATATTAATTTTGATTTTTCAAATATAGAACATCAAAAATCATTAAACGAAATATATTTAGGAACTGAATGTGAAAAATATCTTGATGGATTGATTACAGAAGGACACGTAGTAGTTGCAAATGTTCGACAGAACTGTTTGCAATTTTACATTACTGCTGCTCAAGAAATTTCTAAAAAACTACCAATAAATGATCCATTCTTGTCCAAATTAAAAGTTTTTGAAGCAGAGTTAGCATTACCTGATCCTAATAGACAAACATCATTTAATGATATTTCTTTCATTGCTAAAACTTTTAGCGGGTTTGATGATAACGGATTAAGAAAAGAATGGTTTGCTTTACATCAAAATTTTACAGAAGTAGAAAAAGATAATTTTATAATGTTAAATTTGGATAAAATGTGGAAAAAAATTTTCCAACGCAGTAATCAATTTCCCAATTTAAAATCTCTTTTGAATGCTGTTAGATCACTGCCAAATTCAAATGCCGACTCAGAAAAAATCTTTTCCTTTCTACCAGACTTAAAAACAAAAAAACGAAATAAACTTTCGTCTGAAGTAGTCAATGCTACTTGTGTTATAAAATCAGCATTGAAAGCGAGAAAAGAAACTGCTCTAGATATAAAAATTAATGAGAAGCATATAGCTTTAATGTCATCTAATCAATTATATTATACATGTCCTAAAAGAGCAAAATGTCATTTAACATCATATACTGCAGATAGTGATAATGATGATGATGATGATAATGAGATTCATCAACCTTCCACTTCTAATAATATACAATAATAATGTTTAAAAATGTTTTAAATTTATTTTTCTATTAAACAGGTCTGGTAAGCTAGACTTTACATCTATAAATAATAGATGTGTTTAAGCAACAATTAAAAACTAGTCTGGCATGCTAGACCACACATCTATAAATAATTAATGTGTTAAAGCATTAAACAGGTCTGGTAAGCTAGACTTTACATCTATAAATAATAGATGTGTTTAAGCAACAATTAAAAACTAGTCTGGCATGCTAGACCTCACATCTATAAATAATTGATGTGTTAAAGCATTAAACAGGTCTGGTAAGCTAGACTTTACATCTATAAATAATAGGTGTGTTTAAGCAATAATTAAAAATTAGTCTGGCATGCTAGACCTCACATCTATAAATAGATGTGTTAAAAATTTTAATAAATTAAATGTGGTATAATAAGGCTACTGGCGAAGGTCCACGTAAAAAAACCTAACGCGCTATTAGTGGCACCTCATGGGTGGCGTGGAAGCCACTTAAATAATTTAAATTTTTTTTATTAATTTTTTACTAACTCGACAGTTCTTTTTTATTTGTGTATTTAATAAATTATTACAAATTTTATTATTTAATTTATATTTTTATTGAAATTAATTTTATTATAATTTAAAAGACAATAAATTACATTAATCTAAAAAATTAAATAACAAATAATAATAAATAATATGATTAATGATATCGATGATTGATATCAATTAATCTGCTTAACGACCACGACGCTTGAGATGAGCGGGGGACGAGCGAGGGGAGGGCGAGCATAGATGCTTTCGTCGAGCATCAACGTGCACGTTTTCGTGGCAGCCTTGGAGAAAAAGAGACGGATGTCTCTCTCTCTTTAATATCCGAGTAGTGGCAGACGCGGCGAGAACGGCCGAGCCGGCCCGAAAGCCGAGGCATGAACGCGGCCGACTCGGTGCTCCGGGAGCACCCGAGGTGCCCCGAGAGTACCCGAGGTGCTAGCGGACTAAATCTTGCACCACTGTGTCGCAACAGTCGACATGCCAATCGTTTTGAATTACCGAGACTGGAAGGACGATCTCGCGTAAATACATTAACCCAGGTAGCAAGGTGACGTCTAATTGACGGCATTTTTTGGTCATTTTATGACGAACCAGACATCATAATGTCGAGATAAAATGACGTCTAAATGTCGTAAAACTGACGTACATTTGTCTCATCTTAACGACGTCATATATTAACGTCAAAAATACGTCATTATTTTCATATTATTGACGTCATTTTCAAGAAGCTAGTATCGTACATTTGACGGTATTTTATTGTTATTTTTATGACAAAACATAGGTTTTTAGATTACATTTAATAAAGACGACATTTAACGTCATTTTTATGACTATCCCAGGTAGTAAAAGCCATTATTTTGACGTTTTAGAAAATGTTTCGGATACATGTCCTATATATGCAGTACTTGCATTATGAAAATATCGAAATAACATAATTATAATGTAAAAAAAAATCTACGTTGTTTCTCAACAAGCATCACGACCCACCACACCATAGTCACATTTGGAATTGCCTAACTTCCGCGGTCACCCATTCAACTCTGAACCGCCGTCGACGTTGCTTGACTTCGAAGATCGTACGCTACCTAGCCCTTCGTGATGATCCATGAACACTTGATGCTCATGAATACATATTTGTTATAGATCAGTTCAATAGAGAAACATGAAACTTGTAGTTAACTAATATTTTTATAAATAAATATAAATTTACAATTTTTTTCCTGATTTTTACATATGCGAAATAACATGTGGAATAACTTATAAAAATATGTTTTTGCTCTGTTCTTTTGATAAAGCTAAATTATACCTTACACAAAACGCAATATTTATAAAATATTTATAAAATGTTTATAATATTTATTTAAATATTTTATAAATATTTATCCAAATATTTTATAAATATTTTTGTGGTCTTAGATTTGACAAATCATAAAGATTTATTATAAATATTATAAAAATATTTATGAAATATTTATAAATATTTACAAAATATTACTTATACAAATCTTTATCTTTTATTTACCATAAATATTATATAAAATATTTAAGCTATATTTTAATATGTTGAATAAAGATTTTTTTCTTTGTATATATAAAATATGTGTAAAATATTTATATAATATTTTGAAAAAATAAATATTAATAAATATTAATAAATATTTATCATAAATATTATGTGCTGCCTGGGATGATTCTAAAATATTGATAGTATTAATTATATAAAATATTATATTAATTTTAATAATGTTGTTTATTAACCAATCTTTAAATAATGATTAATAGTTATAGGTAGCAAGGTGTCGTCCACTAGACCTCAATAATTCGTCATTTGAGGTCAAATCGTCAATTATTACAAAGAATTATAGTTAACGTCAGTAATTAGTCACTAATAAAATCTTATTAATACGTCGTAAAATGATCAATTAACTGACGTTATTAATTAGTCAAGAATATGACGTCGGAAATACGTTGTAGGATGGATAAATGACTGACGTAATTAATAGGTCAAAAAATGACGTTACTATTACGTCTTAATTTGGTAACATGACGTCCGCGACCTTAAATGACGAATTATTGACGTCGTATTAACGTCACCTTGCTACCTGGGAAACGGGTACTGCGATTACTGCAAAAAATCCGGACACGCCCGGAACAAGTGCTAGAAATAACACGAGCACTCTTAAAAAGGAAAGTAAATCTTGGCCCGAAGCAAGAGCCAAATACATTAAAAAGATTAAAGTTAACGCAAACACAAAGTAATATGTGATTACGGCCAAAAAATAGTAAAAATCGGGAAGACGAGCTTTAAGCTTCACCACATAAAGGACTCATGTTACAGCCATGCTGGATAGGAGAGTAGTATAGGGACAGTCATGGAGCGTTAAAACAAACCCCCACTCTTCCTCCGTCTGGCGCCAGGTGGGCGTGTCTAGACGGTGTGACGTCACGGGAGGGGGTGGAATGCCGCGTTCTGATTGGCTGACGCGTGGCCGTTGCCGTTTTGAACGGAGTGTGTTAATTGGCTACCCCGAGCTGTGATTGGCTGCCCTGAGCCATATTATTGCCCTGAGTATATTATTGGATTTTGAATAGAGAGAGGAGGAATTTGGGTCTAGGGGCCCTTCCATGGGAAAATGGTGAAGATGCTAAAGGAAGACAAAATGGAGGAAGTCAGATCTTCGTCTTGCACAACGGGGGGTACGGAAAGATCAGGTACGAGTTTTTGTAAACGAGATAATAGTTCTATAGGACAAAGGTACTTTGTAAGAGAGAGAGATAGAGGGGGGGAGAGATTTTTCTTGTTATTATGTAGCGTTGCCTTAAGGTAAAAACAGAAAACGTGTATGTTTTGACTCTGATATAGAAAAGTTATATATTATGGAAGGGAGCGAGAAAGAAATAAACGTTAAAATTACAAATAAAACAATATTTATTTGTATATCTTATTTTTTAGAAATACAAAATTGCAAATGACAGCACGCTTGAGGCTTTAGACATTTTTTTATTTCATTACAATTAAAAATTTTACGAAACATTTTCACTATTTTTCGATCGTTGTGTTCGCAATCGGAAGAAAATAGATCGAGAAACCAATTAAGGTTGGGTTCAGAGAGCACGCTTTTGGCGCTGTGAGCGTGCTCTATCTTTCTTCGAAATTCACTGAGCAACAAGGATAAAATGATACTTTTAGCGCTAATAGCGTCTCCCCAAATCCAACCAAGATTATAACCGTGGCGTCGGGTGCGGTTGGCAAGGTGCTGTGACGTCACGAATTTGAACGTCGCATTTTGATTGGCACTCCATGGCTGCCCCGAATCTTGATTGGTTACTCTGAATTCGCGACGTCACGAATTTGAACGGAGTGTTTTGATTGGCACTCCATCGCTGCCCCAAGTTTTAATTGACTACTCTGAGTATGTTTCGGACAGGTGCACGTTTTTGTAACAGGCTAACAGACTTACAGGACAAAAGTGCTTTTGTAAGTTAGAAAAATTTTGCTATTATGTAGAGATACTTTAGGCACAAACAGGAACTTGTATATTTTGAGTCTCGAAGAATAAAAGCTACGTATTATGAAGGGGAGTAAGGAAATATGATGAGATTAACTTTTGTAAGAAAATTCTTTTGTTATTATGTAGAGATACTTTAGGCACAAACAGGAACTTGCATATTTCGAATCTCAAAAAATCAAAAACTACGTATCATGAAGGAAGAAGAAGAAATATGACGGGATTAACTTTTGAAAGAAAATTCTTTTGCTATTATGTAGAGATACTTTAGGCACAAACAGGAACTTGTATGTTTTGAGTATTATAAAAATCAATAACTACGTATTATGGAAGGGAGTAAAAAAAATATGCATACTTTAAGTAAAAAAAATTTATTTTATTTTAATACGCAGATTTTTAGTACAAAATACATTGTGATTGACGAAAATTAAACAAAATTTATGCTCTATGTTTTGTCAAAATTATATTAATAATTTGGTTACAACGCAACGAAATTAGCTCTAGAAATATTATATTAAAATAAGTATCAAGGAAAATTAAATCATTGATTTGAGTATGTACATTACGTTCAACTTCTTCCTGATTACTTTTTATTGTTAACCCTCAATCCCTCCCTATGGGTCGTTTTCGTCCTGCTTAAAACTACTATTGTTAATTTCTTGTACAACCGCGATGCTAATGTCATTAAAGTTACACTAAAAAAACTTTGGGGGGGAAGGGTTTTCAGTGCAAAAGGCCAGCCCGGTCCGTTTGTTCTACTCCAAACGCCAGCCAGATAAAATTCAAATAGGACGTTTTCGACCCATAGGGAGAGATTACGTAAGTAAAAATGACTTTTTTGAAAAAAATTTTTTTTGTAAATTAAGTATTTAGGGACACGTACATGCATTTTAGAACATAATTATGTATATATTTTAAGTTGAACATCTACAATGGAAATTAGAAATCCAGAATATTTTGAGCAGATCAATAAAATTCAGTTTTCAGCAAATATTGGCAAGATTGGACATTAACTAATAAATTAAAAAAAAGAAAAAGATGTTTTTATTGTTTATACAAAAATGATAAAAAGACCAATCAATGTTGTGCTCGATGCAACAAACCCGTTTGCGATTATCATCGTTTAAATTGCTGTCGCGACTGTTTTTAAACTGTTCTTTTTCTATTTTTATAACAAAATTTTGTATTTTTACTATGTATTAAATAATAATTTGTTAAAACTTTAAGCAAAAAAAATAATTTTAGATTTATTGATGTTTCCCTATTTTACAACACTATTCATCATCTTCAAAAAATACCAATTTTTATACGCTGAAATTGGATATCTGTTTTTATTCTACGTTGATCAGACATTTTTTTTTCGTAAAGAGGAACTTCTTTCCTTCCAGAAACTGATTTAAAAAAATTTTTTTTTAATTTTTACCATTGTTATATATATTTTTTTAAATTAACTTTTTTATTAATTTTTCTCATTGTTTATTAAAAAATACGTATTAAATTTAGGAGAGGAGGATAATATAATAGTAGTCTCTTAAAGAGAAATGTTTAAAGAGTATACATGATTTTTTTCAGATTTTTTAAACCATTATTTATATGGGTTATAAGGGCGAGGACGAAAACGACCCATAGAGAGGGATAGAAGGTGCCGAAAAACACGGGAGAGATTGAGGGTTAATGAAGTGATTTTTGTTTGAAAAGATGTTTATATTTTAATAACTAATTTTTTTATTAATTTAATTATTTTTGTGTGTATAAAATAAAATCTAGTAGGATTTGAAGTTTGCGCATAGGATTTTAAACATGTTCCTGTAGGAAAAGTTCTCAATGGCTGCGTTCAGTAGAGAATGTATGGTGAAACTGTTGTAAAATTCTTTAATATGATTGGTTTATACATTTAGATCCGACAAGAACTAAGAGCAAGAACCAATCATATTGGAGTATTTTACAACAATTTCATCGCTACATTCTCCGCAACATTGCTAGACACTCTATGCTGAGCGCACACGTGCATCGGTATAGTTTCTCTTGGCTTCTCTTTTGTGCGAGTTCCTATACCTTCTCGACCGTTTCACGAAGCCACCCAGCAAACACAAAGTTACATGTAACGTGCTTGTTAGTTGTAATTTCCCACTCAATAATATAATTGCAATATAACACACGTGTTATATTACAATTACATTGTTGAGTGGGAAATTACAACTAACAGGTACGTTACATGTAACTTGGTGTTTGGTGGGCATGTTCTGCACGATGTTGCATCTCACTGGGATCGTGCTATTCAATAAAAAATTGTCAGCAATCAATCATCGAAAATGAGTGACAATCCACCAGTAAGTGCGATATAGGGTGCGTTCGGGGAAACGTTAATTAGCGTTATCAATATCAGTCTATCCTTGTTCTTTTTAAGGGGGGTAAGTCATGTAACGCGCTGAAAATTGAGTGATTTTTTGGAATTTTGTTTGAGGAAATTGTACAACCAATTCTTTTGAAATTTTCAGGGTATGTTATTGTAATATTGAATTACTAAAAAAATATTTTTTAACAGAAAAATAATATGTATTTTATAAATAATAATAATGTAAATCTAATGCGTCGACGTTGAAGTCACTTGTCGGCGTGCAATGTAGCGCTGCTTGTATTCATCTGAAACAAAAAACCAAATAGATTTCTTTTTTGTACGGTTTGCGTTATCGATTGAACCTATTGTTAAGGAAATAATGCAAAATTGTAAAAATGGCGACACGTAGAAAAAAAGTATTGATTTTTATGAAAAATTTTCGTGTTAATTATGCAATAAAAATAATTTATTTAAACAATACAATTACAAATAAAGGTTCAATTTATGGGGAAAGTATTTATCTAAATGTATGCACAAGGAGAACTCAATCGGATGAATAGTTTTTGAGTTATCTTGCACGCCAATTTTAAAAAAGTAGTTTGGAGAAAAATGCGTTTAAAGTTCGAGTAACAAAATCGTGAAAAAATCGTAATTTATTTTAATTTACCGCAGTTTTTTGCTAATCTGTGATTCCAGGGTCATAGAGCAGATCTTCCTGTTTTTCGAACATTATTCTAACACAGCCAGGTTAATTATTTATTACAAAGGGATCGAAAGATTGAGTTTCCAACTCGTCTACATGAGTGCTCCGCCCAATTCGACCGTTTACTTTTCGACGAAAATAACATAGAAGAAACTCTCAAGTCGGTTTCTACTATTTTTTTTCATATTCTACGGAAAATTTCCTATAAATTTAAGCAAGAAAAAAAAATTGCTAAAAAATTTTGATTTACATGACTTGCCCCCCTTAATGCGTAATGAAGATAAATTGATATTGATAGCGCTAATAACGTCTCCCTGAATGCAACCATAGTGTGAGTTCTCATTTATCTGTCTTTAATAACTTCGCAAGAATCTCATTTTCATGATCTATATATTTGATCGATTCAGATTACTTTATTTACTCAATAGCAAAATCTTGTCGTTCGATACAGTGTTACCAGTGATATCAATAATAGTCATAATTGGTTATATATAATGCCAAAATAACATCTGCGATATAACGACACAGCTTATATATTTGAGTTTTGCATCCTTGAAGAGTATATATTAGATAATTATAATTACTTCATAATTAAATAACTTATAAAATTTAATTTCTATGTACTTTATTTATTAATAAATTTTTGTTTAGATTTACCTAATTAGAAACTATGTGTGCTCTCATATGCTTTTCTTTATAACCTTATTGTGCAGGTTAAATGTTACCCCGTTGAAAAAATGAGATGGAAATCCAGATTTATTACATGTATGTGCATTCCCATGGATGTTAGATAATTTTGTATGGATTCCACGCAGATAACCATATGGAATTCATACAAAATCATCTAAAATCCATGGAAATGCACATACATGTAAATAACCATCTGGATTTCCATTTTGTCTTTTCAACGGGGTATCGATCATCAATAATTCCACTTTATATTTTTTGCTTTTGCTATGATTTATTTAAAGTTTTCATATTATCTAAACTTTTATTGTAAATGCATCATAAGCAACGTTTAATATTATTGTTTTTATTTATTATGTTCTTTATACATATATGAATATTTTAATCAAAGAATGGGAATTTCCAGACAGCACACAATATTTGTGATAAATGTTCATAAATATTTATCTACATTTATTTTTTGAAAATATTATATAAATATTTTACACATATTTTATGTACATGAAGAAAAAATCTTTAAAATATTATTAAAATATAGACTAAATATTTTATATAATACCCAGTGAACACATTTTATAGCGGCAATATAACATGGAAGTTACATGTAATTTAACATTGTTATTCTTGTGATATGTAGGTGCTATATGACATGGAAATAACCTGTTACGTAATATTTGTTATACGCAAGTGATCTTGCTGTTATACATCGTTTTGGCGTTACAGTTATTCAACAAAAATTGTATAATCGTAACATAACACGTTCGTATCAATGTTATTACGGAACGATGCGTCGTAGTTTACTCAGAAATCAGACATTATAACATCCTGAATGACAGATCTATTTAATAATAAAAAAAATTATTATAAAGATAATGTTTCCAAAAATAACGGTTTGTCTACAATTACTGCGCACAAAAAATGCACAAAATCTAAATTCATCATGTGCTGAACAAAAACAGAATAATAAATGTATACTATTCAATTTTTCTTAGAATTATGATCTATATAGTTAACTATCTAATTAATCATTTAAACGCTTCAAAGATTAATGCTAAATAGATCGCAATTTCCATAAAATTATTATGGAAAAAGATAAATTTAACAATGAAATTAATAAGTAAATAAATTAATGCTATTTATTTTTAATATGTTTTGCAAAATTTAATTGTTTTTATAAAAAATAATATAATTGTGTCAGTTTATAACATATTGGTATATGTAGACAATAACAAGTACTCATACCGATGAGTCAAATTGGCGTAGCAGATAGAGTACAAGGTTTGTCATCCTAAGGTCCCGGGTTCAAAACTTACCAGCGGCAAGTAAGAATAAAATAAAACAATATAATTTAAATTTAATTAATTAATAAAAATTTGTCCTAAATTTAGTATGTACTGTTAATAAAAATAATTTTAAAAAAATGAAATTTTTATTTTATTTTTTTATCTCTAGTTGCACTTTAAGATATCCGATTTAAGAAATCTTTTAGATATCTGCTTGATTTCTGCTGCCAATCTGCTGTCAGGTTATGTCAGCAGATCCTGCTCGGTTTCTGCAATCAATCTGCTGGCATGCCATGCCAGTAGGCTTTGTCAACAAATACTGAGCTTAATGCGGATACAGAATGCTATGGATCTGCAATGGGTATCTGATTACATTTGCTGCCAATCTGCTCGCAATCTGCTAGCATTTTGCTATTAGGGTAGGTCGTTCTATTTTAGAGAGAATACATACAGGAATAGTTTCCCAATTTAGATTGGATCCATTTCATTTAGTCTGGCATGGAGTCTTCAGACGATTATTGATGACATGGATGCAATGGAATGGAAACTTAACAAGCTTGCCAGGAAAAATATTTCTGACAATCTAATTTTTTTAAAGGATTTCTGTCCAAGTGATTTTTGCAGACCACCGAGATCAATTAATGACTGGAAGATGTACAAAGGTACAGAAGAAAGGCGATTGTGCCTTTATGATGAACTAGTATTTCGTAATAAATTGCAGGAAAATGTTTACAAAAACTATCTCTTACTTCATGCTGCTCTATATATTCTTTCTGTAGTCCTTTGCATTTCAATGTACTTAATGACTTTGCTAATGAATTACTCAGAACTTTCATTCAACATTCTATTAATTTATATGGAAGACGTTTTCTGGTGTATAACGTTCACTCACTTCGTCATTTGGCTGAAGAATGTGCAGAACACGGACCTCTGGAAAATTTCAGCTCTTTCAAATTTGAAAATTGTTTAAAATCAATCAAAAGTAGCCTGAAATCTGGATAAACCACTACAACAAGCTGCACTACGAGATTTGGAGCAAACCAGAAGAGTAGAAATTAAAAGCTAAAGAAAAAATTGTTCACCTTTTTTATAGACATGAAGATGCAAAAAAACAATTACCAGAAATATATTTTCAATGTCTTTCTATTGATGATGTGGTTTTCCGAACTAATATAAAAGACTCTTGCTTCTGCACAACAGATGGAAATGTTTATATGTTGAGGAATATTATACAACAAGTGATGCTTGTTTGTAGCAAGTTCAGAAAATGGAAGATTTCTATACATATCCTTTGCCATCATCTAGACTAGGCATTGTTACAGTTTCAAAAATAGACGAAGAAAGGCTTGTTGTGCTATTGCAGAGTGTTCACGCTAAATGTTGGTTAATGCCTTATTCTGATGATTACTCTTTTTTATGTGTTCCTCTTCTCCATACAATGCTATTGTTTTTATAATATTTAACATTTTTAGTTAAGGTATTGTATATGTGTATAATTTTTGATATACACAATTGTATGTAATGCAAACAATTGTAAATATTTTCCAATTAAGAACATTGCCATTGCCCAGAAAGAAATTTGTGATATAAAAAAACGTGATTATTTAATTTTATTTTTCACCTTTTTATTTTATAGTTTGTGGTCGTGAAGTTCCTACCTACCGATGGTGACGAAGATGAATATTACGAGGTAGCTCTCTCAAAATGGCTTCAAGATTTAGATGAAAATATGATCGGGAATATACTCTGAGCAGGAGATAATTTTGCAGCAGGGATGTTAATTCAAACTCAAGCAAATGCGCAATTAAATTGGTCCACTTATATAGTGGAAGTTAAAAAATACTGTGGCAAGCAAGTTTCCTTTGTTTTTGTTTTACTTAAGGATGTTCAGACCATACAGGTACTTTTTCCCTGCTAAACGTTAAATTGCATATTTCAATAAGTAAATCATTTTTCGCATTTGACAACATTGCATGGCATTTGATAGTGTACGTGTCACTTATTAAATAAAAAAACACTATTAAATTAAAAAAAAAAGTTTTCTACTTAAGCTAAAAATTGGTATGGACAATTATATAATTTTAATTGTTCTGCTTGCAAAATTTCATATTTTTTAAATCATTTTTCACTGAAATATAATTTTTCGGATAAAGTTCCGAAAAGGGTAATCCTCCGATCGCGCTGAAATTTTAACCAAAGCTCACTCTTGATTAAAGAAGAAAGTCCCTAAAAGGATTTTTGACGACAAAGCCTCGTTTGCCCCTCAGCCCCCTACAAAGTTTTTACAGTTCTTACTAAATACCTCGGAAAATATTGATTTTAGAGAAAAAAATTTGAAACAAAAAATGAAGCTCATAAAAAGCTCTACAAAAAAGTTTATATACATTTTTTACGTAAACCTATTATTTTGTTTGTTATAAAGAAAAAAAGTATTTTTTTAATCAAAATGATTAAAGTTTTCATTATATATATATCTCGGAAAATATTAGCGTAAAAAATAGGTATAGAAAATGCGTGGTATACAGAACAAACACACACACATGGGAGGGGGGGATGCAAGTAGGGCCTTCGCACCCCCCCCCCCTTCCGCACCCTGCCGCTAGGGATGCTCTGAGCAGAAGTGCGCCAAACTCAAATGAGTACGTATATAATAAGAATCCCGTTTCGCATGGAAATTCGCAGAGAGTTGTGCAGAAAACGCGTGGGCGGGAGAGGGGCGCCGCCCCTCTCCCTGCATCCCCTCCCCGTAATTTTTTCTAACCTAACCCACACATTTTAAAGTCGATATTTGGTTAATGCAAAAATATTGGAAATGAACAGCGTGGAAAGTTGCAAATCTATGTGGTACTGTACAAGCGTGGACGTCATTTACTTTACGTTTCATAAATACGATACATAATATCAATGTTTTACGTAAAATAAATGATGTCCACGCTTATACAGTACCGCATGAATTTGCGACTTACCACGCTGTTCGTTTCCAATATTTTCACATTAACCAAATAGCGACATAAAATTGGTGAGTAGTTTCATAATTTTTTCATAGTTTTTTCTATTTATAAAGTCGCAAACCCATGTGGTGCAGAGAATGCTTTGCACACACACACGGACGCACGCACGCACGCACGCACGCACACACACGGGGGGGGGGGAATGCAAGGGGGACCTTTGGCCCCTCTCCCGCACCCACCCCGTCCAAGTCGCTAACCCATATACACATTGCAAACAAAGTAAATTTCACATGTTTGCAGTTTTCCAATACAATTTTTTTTCGAGTTGCGAGTTATTTTGGGTCATAACAGCCAAAATAATAGGTTTACGTAAAAAAGGTATATAACCTTTTTTCTGGAGCTTTTTATAAGCTTCATTTTTTGTTTTAAACTTTTTTCTCTAAAATCAATATTTTCCGAGATATTTAGTAAGAACTGTAAAAACTTTGAAGGAGGCGGGGGGGGCAAACGAGGTTTTGTCGCTAAAAATCCTTTTAGGAACTTTTTTTTCTAATCAAGAGTGAGCTTTTGTTAAAATTTCAGCGCGATCGGAGGATTACCCTTGTTGTGAGCGTTTGCTCGTTTTGGGAATTCTTTCCCATTAGTAGTTGGGATCGTTCTGCCTGAAGGGTTAGGACCCAAAGGGTGAAGGTTCGGCTCGGTGTATGAGAGAAAAGAAGACGCTTTTTACTTGTTTGTTCGTTGTCTTTATTTCCTTCTCTTGCGCTTACAGTCAGCTGTGATGGTGTTAGGTATCACTCGCGATAAGGTGTATAGTACGTGACGCGGCTCGGACGTTATGTTTCTCTCCGCTCGGCCACGGCGTGGTCGCGTTTATATATTATGATATCTGGCACGATTTCGGGGGCCAGTGACCGGGCGTCGATAGCTTCCGCGAGGCTAAGCGTTTCGACATCGGAACGCGGTAGCCTTGCGATTTGATTTTGCAGCGTAGGGCCTATTTCTAGGGCGATACGAACTGCTTCCGAGTGCGCTGTTGTAATCTCACGGAAGTTAATTGGGACTTCCGTGAGCGCGGCGGATTCTTGTGCGTCTTTCGAAAGAGGTGCTTCTTGCAACGTCTTTCGAAAGATGCGTGTCGCAATTTTAATAGATATAGTTGTAATCGGCTTACAACAACAAGGATATAGAAAAAAGAGTAGGTAAGTTAGAAGAGGCAGGTAGGCGAGAAAGCGAAGAGGAAGGGCCATTAGTAGAAGCAGAGGATGATAGAAGTGAGTGGAGCGTAGCATTATCTAGGAGAAATAAGAACAGCATTGCAAACACTAGTAGGAGTAACTCTAGATGTAGTTATAACAGAGCAAGCGAGATTCTTAGTGATAGAGAGTTAGAAAAAGTTAAGAGAATGGTATTAGAAAAAGAAAAGGAGGAAAAGAAAAACGGTATAATAAAAGGTATTAAAAGAGAAGATGTAGGAAAGGTAACGGTTAGCTGGATAACAGACATGTTGAAAGAAAAGTTGGAGATAGAAACTAAAGTAGAAAAATTCTGGTGGAGCGGAGGAATGGCAAGAGTGCTTAGGTAGTCACGAAGTAAAAAAACAAGTAATGTGCAATAAAAGAAAGTTAAAAGGAGAAAGTTTATTTATTGAAAATGATTTGTCGTGTAAAGAAAGAATTATTCAAAGAGACATAAGCAGATGGGCTAAAGCTGAAAGAGAGGAAGGTAAGAATATAAAAACACAAACAGGTAGAGTTAGGATAAATGGGACTTGGATAAAATGGGAAGACCTAGAAAAAGAATTAGGAAAGGAAAAAAAGGAAATGAAGGAGAGTAGAATTAACCAAAAAGAAACAGGATCTGGGGAAATAACGGAAAACTAGGTAGTTGTCAAAAGGGAAACAAAAAGGATAGAGGTAGCGAAGGTTTTAATAGGAATAAAAATAAAAATAAGGGTAGAGAGGAGGATGTAGTTAGAAAGAAGAAAAAGCGAAGATACAAAATGAAAAAATTAGTTTGTAATGAAAAGAATAAAAAAATAGGGCAGAGAAACAAAGGAAAGATCAATAATAAATTTTATTACGCAGATAGGTGTTTAATGTCTTGGAATATCGCAGGTTTACTAAACAAGGATACGCAGTTTTGGAATTATGTTACAGGTTTTGATTACAGGTTTATTAGTCTCATACAGGTTTATTAGTCTCAGTGAAACGTGGTTAGAAGAGGAAGGTTGGAATAGGCTAAAGAATAGGTTTCCAGACTCGCATATTTGGGAATGTAAGTTCGCAGTAAAAAATAAAAAAAGAGGTAGAGCCAAACGGGGTTTTTTAATAGGTACTAGAAAGGAATGGGGGGAAAAGATGGAGGAGACGGAAATAAAAAAAGAACAAGAAGGACTGACAGTAATGAACATTAAGAGTAAAGCAGGAACACTCCACATCGTTTTAGTATATAATTCAGAAATAATAATGTTAAGTATAAAGCTTGACTATGTAAAGCAATATGTACATAAATATAGGTAAAAACGAGTTAGTTTTGGGTCTAATGTTACATATAATGATTTATTGTAAAACAAGAAAGAACAAATTACGTTATAAATATAAGACGTTTCGACTTTACTAAATCATCCTCAGTCAACATTATAATCATCTCTAATGATTTGAAATATCGTAAAAATTTTTCACTATGTGTGTAACAAGTGAACACATATCAATAAGGACATATCGTAACACGTTTTACAATGAGCATTTTAAAATTAGCTTCTAAAATTAATTGGAGTGTAAACGAGTCCGCAATATATTAACAATGTTAAATTGCATAGTCGACGTAATGAAATTCCTACTGTTTCTGCGTTAACCGACGCGAAAAAGTGAAATCCGAATAATCCATCTTTGATTCAATTGTCATTAGTAATAGTTTATTAGTTTAACTAAAGTATGTCAATTATGTTCAAAATGGTTATTCGTTGACAAGTTTATGTTGTGTTAAAATCGTGGTTTGATTACTTACAAAGATTTTTTATATACATGCATAACAGCAAGTTGTCCTATTCTTTTGTACGGTTTTATTCAGTATAATAGTATTAATAAATGATAAGTATTCCAATGTATATTAAGACAGCTTTCTTTAAAAAGATCAAGTTAAAACTTCACGTTCAAATTTTTTTCATACACAGTCTCCTCTTATACCGATGTCGGTATGTAGAAATTGTTATGATTGATGATGACTGTCAACAACTTAATCGATATTCGCTAGTCTGTTTAATAAACAAATATGAGCCATCAAGAAACTCTGTATCCTTTTGCAAATTTATACTATTCTTTTGTTCTTTAATATACAATTTTAATATACATTTCGGATATTAACCTTTTATTATAATTTGGTTCCGAATCTAAAATTTTTACATTGCTCCAATCGATCGAGTGATTAGTTTCCAATATATGATTCGTGATAACCGAGTGTCTCGATGGATCCAATTTAATGTTGTTTTCATGTTTTTTTATTCTCGTTTTTAATTGCCTTTTGGTCTGTCCCACATACGAAGCGTCACAATCTCTACATGAAACTCTATAAACTACATTGTTACGTTGCCAATGTTTTATTCCGTCTTTATGTACTCTGATAAAATTACTTAATTTATTAAGAACCCTATGTCCGGCTATGTATCGTAATTTATCAATAAGTGACGCCGCATTTTCGGAGACATTGTGAATGTACGGTAATACAATATAATTTTTTTTTTCATTCGATTGGTCGCTAAATGTAACCTGATTATCATGATTCATTTTTCGTTTCAACAAATTGTTGTAAAATAATTTTTTCAATCTGGAATTAACCTCTCTAAAGATCATATCTATAGGATAACCATTAACATAATCCTAAGTATGTTGATGACGAGCTCCAGATTCTTCCGCTGAAAGCTAGGATGTGAAAGAAACATCGCCCTGATGGATAATGTTATTATCATTGACTGGTTTCATAAAGATTCATACTCAGGCAGATATTTGTCATATTACTCACATCATCCTCTATGCCACAAAATAGGCACTATATATAGCTTGATAAACAGGGCGATGTTTCTTTCACATCCTAGCTTTCAGCAGAAGAATCTGGAGTTCGTCATCAACATACTTAGGATTAATGATTATCCTATAGATATGATCTTTAAAGAGGTTAATTCCAGATTGAAAAAATTATTTCACAATTTGTTGGAACGAAAAATGAATTATGATAATCAGGTTACATTTAGCAACCAATCGAATGAAATCGATATCGTCAATCATAACAATTTCTACCAGCGTCTGACTCACATCGACATCGGCAAAAGAGAAGACTGTGTGTGGAAAAAATTTGAACGTGAAGTTTTAACTTGATCTTTTTAAAGAAAGCTGTCTTAATATACATTGGAATACTTATCATTTATTAATATTATTATGCTAAATAAAACCGTACGAAAGAATAGGACGACTTGCTGTTATGCACGTATATCAAAAAGTCTTCGTAAGTAATCAAACCACGATTTTAACAAAACATAAACTTGTCAACAAACGACATTGTTAAATCTTTACTTCCTGAATATTTAAATAGTTTAACACCAGCATCACTTCCGCCACATGAATTACGATTAAGACCTAATTGTATTATTATGTTAATTAGAAATCTTTGTATTAACGAAAAACTATGCAATGGTACAAGATTAATGGTTATAGAATTAACTAATCATTTATTAAAATGTAAAATTTTGTCAGGTGATAAAATGGGAGAAACTGTTTTTATTAATTGTATTACATTATATTGTGAAAACGTGTATCCATTTACGTTTAAAAGAAGACAGTTTCCGATCAAAATTGCTTTTGCAATGACGATTAATAAAGCACAGGGACAGACGTTTGAAAGAATATCTTGGAAATCAACAAGAAAGTAAAATTGTTAAAAATTATGTGTATAAAGAAATATTAAACTAATTATCATTTATTTACATTATTAAAAATGTACATTATTAAAAAATTTAACTTAATAAAAGACATAAATTAAAAAATATTCTATTATTTATTACATAAAAAAGAATATTAAAATATCAATTCAATTATTTTAAGTTGGTATTGTTTATATAAAAACGTAATATTTTTTTCAAATTGATAAAAATATAGAAATAAAATTTTTTATATAAAAAATATATATATATATATATATTGTTACGAGCCGGATTTCCCCACCCGACCTCGTAACCGACATATGTGGATCGCGACTAAGCATTCGGCGAAATATCAATCGCGCAACTCCGGGCGCGACAATAAGAAAATAACGCAACGGCCCAATTAGAGCCGAACAATTGAAATTCAAACGCAGCAGCCTTGCCGAGTAGCAGGAACGCTGATCGGCAAGGATGCAACGTAACCCTGGAATAAAAAGGGAAAGCCCAACGCCGAGTCGGGCTCAGTCAATAATCAATCTGTCGCGTTATCCTGTCACGTGATACTGCTGTGAAATTAAGTAGTGAAATAAAAGTGTTCATATTATCCACGTCGAGAGTGCCTTATTTAAAACCCCAGTCCCCGGGAGTGCACTCTCGAACGAGCAGAGTGCAGCAAATAATAAGTGACCAGTGGTGCAAAGGGCCCCTGACGGAGGACGGACCCCGAAGTGCACAGAGCGGCACAACAAAAGTGGTGGCAGCGGTGGGATCCGTCCAAGACCATCCTACAGGACGCCAGTGACAACCTGGTCAACTCTAGCAAACGGGACAACAAGGTGTGCAGACAGCTAAGGACGCTAGCCGGACAGCAGCGTACGAAGCGGACACCCGGTACAGTAGAGACACGGACAACCCGACGCCAGCACTCCCCCGACCTGCCGCAACTGCGAGCCAGCGGACAACGCGACATGCGAGCGATAGCGACTTTAATGTAAGTCCTAGAAAATAAGACAAGCGCACTCAGTAAATGTCGGAGGGCGAGTCAAGCCGCGGACCGCCCCGTGAAAACGCAAATTCGTGGCTATATAGCAAGCCTACACGCCGCGCGTTTAGATCGAGCCCCCTAAGCCCCGTGCGCGTATTAGAGCAAGCCGTGCAGGATACTAGAGAAAACGTGCGTCGAAATCTCGCTACGAACTACTCTAGCAACAGTTCGCCCGAACCAGAAGAGTATCCAAACATTGTAATCGAGCGAGAGTTTCCCTTTAACGACATCGACGTTAGCTTATTACCCGGACCGAGTAGGATTGACAGAAATTATTACAACCAACCAACGCGAGAACCGACGACACTGACTCGGACATAAGCGTAACTCACCGGAGAGAATTTTCTTTGACATCTTACGATAGCAGCATGTTTGATCCAGAAGAGTATTACACGGCTAATCGCAACGCACGCAACATGGCCACACAACCCCCCGGAACACCACGAAGAGAAAGAAGTACCGAAAGACCCAGCGGCGCGGAAATAGACGCTGAATAAAATCGAATGCGTACCTCAGTACATAGAGGACAAGATCACGCAGGACCGTCCCGCGACCGTAGAGACGCGATGATCTATGAAATGTTAGAAGGCATGAGAGCCATCCAGGAGCGGCTGAGTCGCCTGGAACTTGCCCAACATCATACGCGCGTAGCAAATCAAATCGCCGATCCCACACAAATATACTACGGACGTACGGCGGACGAC
Source organism: Monomorium pharaonis (assembly GCF_013373865.1). Lineage (NCBI taxonomy): Eukaryota > Metazoa > Arthropoda > Insecta > Hymenoptera > Formicidae > Monomorium > Monomorium pharaonis. The sequence goes on from NC_050470.1 coordinate 18,430,177, forward strand.
GTTCGAAACTCTCGCGGACCGATAACTTTATTCATGAAACTAAAAGAAGCCCGGGATATGATTCCAGAAATGGACGGAACATCGCGAAACGCGGTGCAAAAATTTTTAAACGCGAGTACTTACGCAATGAGCGAGATTAATCCGAAAGACGAACACTCCTTGTTAAAAGCAATTTTATGCACGAAACTGACAGGTAAAGCTATGCACAATTTTCAGACGCGAGACATCCACTCGTTCGCACAATTAAAACGCGAAATAGAATCGTGCTATTTAACAAAAAGAAGCACCACCCACATTCAGAGGGAATTTAATATGAGTCGGCAGAAGCCCGGTGAAAGCGCGCGCGAGTATGGATCCCGAATAGATAAACTCGCGATGGAACTCTATCAATCCATGATAGAAGGCCGCCAACAGACGGTGGAGCAGAGGAAAGCGATCCTTGATACTATACAAGGACTAGCCCTCAAAAATTTCCAATTAGGTCTAAAAGAAGAGATACAAACTATAGTGCGATCTCGAAATTATGATAATCTATCCGCCGCCATTTTAGGCGCAACTGCGGAGGAAAAATTAAAGGGTTCTTCGACTAGGCTACTGCAAGGCACCGACAGAAACAGAAACGGACCAGAATACTCGCGAGGGAAAAACTCAAGCATACAATGCCACAAATGTGGAAAAACCGGCCATATAGGAAGAGAGTGCAGAACGAGCCGGTACGCGAATAAATTTTCCCTTCCAAAACCCGAAAAAACGGCAAGCGCTAATACCATAGAGAAATATTGCACGTATTGCAAGAAACCGGGACACAAGAGAGAAGAATGCTGGTCCCTACACGGGAGGCCTGAAAGAGAGAGACCGAGGCGAGCAAAAGGAGAAGTTGGAAAGGAAAGGCAAGTAAACACAACCGCCCAGGCTAGAAGGAAAGACAATAGAGAGAGCGATGAAATGTCATTCAGTAGCAGCAGCGAGAGCAACGAAGAGAAGAAGCCTAAGAAGAGGAAGACGCGAGCAGCACGTGAGCATCAAATTACACAAGTCATCTGCAACGTGCAAGCCAACAGCGGTCTCGATCTCGTGACGTTGCCAATACAAGAAGCAAAAAAGGGCAAAATAAATCTACTTCTAGATACAGGCGCAACTATTACCTTACTAAAAGTAGGAAATTTAAAGGGTGAAACGCCAATTCGCGAGGAACGTATGACTCTTACCGGCGTGACAGGACACAAAATCCACACGCTGGGGAAACTAAGAGCAACTATAAAATTAGGGGACAAAGAAATAAGACATACGGTATACGTGGTCAAAGACGATTTCCCGATCGACTACGAGGGCATCCTCGGAATAGATTTCTTAAAGAAACACAGCGCAAAGTGCGACCATGGACGAAAACAAGTGCGTATAGGAAATGCAATCCTTAAACTCAGGCCGTTCCAAAAATTTAAATTAGCGCCTCGTAACGAAACAGTTATACGAGCGAGTACAGACCGAATAGGTATTGTCCAAGCAGAAGAAACGCAACCCGGAGTCTTTATCGGGAGCTGCTTGGTATGCCCGGAGGACAATACTTGTCCAGTCAGCGTAATGAATACGACCGGAGAGATAATAGAAATAACAATACCAAGCGTCACTGTTGAAGAACTGTGCACGGACGAAGACGAACGCATACATGCAATAAAGGCAGCGGATGAACGAGAACGTGAAAATATTCTAACACGCCAAGAACGATTATGGAAGCAAATGCGAACAAGCCATTTAAATTCGGAAGAAAAGGAGAAGTTACAAGAAATTTGCGAGGAATTTTGCGATATTTTTTATCTAGAAGGAGATGTCCTATCGTGTACAAATGCGGTAGAACACGAAATAATTACGCGCACTGACAGCGCACCCGTCAATGTTCGACCATATAGACTGCCTGAAAAGCACAAGATAGAAGTGAACAGGCAGATACAGGAGATGCTCGAGCAGGAAATAATTAGACCGAGCACAAGCCAGTGGAATGCACCCTTGCTGGTGGTTCCGAAAAAAACTGACGCATCAGGTAAACCAAAGTACAGAGTCGTGATAGACTTTCGCAAATTAAATGATCTTACCATAGGAGATTCATTCCCTCTGCCGAATATTACCGACATATTGGACCAACTGGGAAATGCGAAATACTTCACAACCTTAGATCTCGCATCCGGATACCACCAAATTACAGTGGCAGAAAAAGATAAAACCAAAACTGCGTTTTCCACGCCTTATGGCCATTATGAATACAACAGAATGCCATTCGGACTCAAGAATGCACCAGCAACGTTTCAACGATTAATGAATACGATACTGACGGGAGTGCAAGGACTAAAATGTCTAGCTTATCTAGACGATATAGTGATATATGGACCTGACCTTAAGGAGCACAATAAACGTTTAATAGAAATAATGCGTAGATTACGAAAAAACAACCTAAAACTACAGCCCGACAAATGCAAATTCCTGCGGAAGGAGGTAATCTATTTAGGGCACATAATTACCGAGAATGGGATCACGCCTGATCCTACAAAATTAGAAGCTGTAAAAAATTTTCCACAACCAAAAACCGTAAAAAATATTCAAGCGTTCATAGGATTAGCGGGTTATTATAGAAAATTTATAAAAGATTTCTCAAAAATTGCGAAGCCACTCACTAAGCTCACGAAAAAAGGAGAAAAATTTAGATGGACAACAGAACAACAGAACGCGTTCGAAATATTAAAGGAAAAACTGATTACGGCACCGGTATTAAGCTATCCGGACTTCGAAAAGGAATTCGTAGTAACAACGGACGCGTCGGATTACGCGATAGGAGCAGTGCTCTCGCAAGGACCTGTCGACAGCGATCAGCCAATAGCTTACGCTAGTCAAATTTTAAATAAAGCAGAAAAGAATTACAATACAACACAAAAGGAGTTGCTAGCAATAGTCTGGGCCGTGAAATACTTTCGACCGTATATATACGGGACCACATTTAAAATAATAACGGATCATCGACCATTAGTATGGTTATCTAATGTCACTGACCCAGGCTTGCGACTCATACGGTGGAGGTTGAAACTCGAGGAGTACGATTACAAAATCGTACACCGAGCAGGCAAAGGCAATGTCAATGCCGATGGCCTGAGCTGGTATCCAATTACAGATAGCGCGAGTGTCAATGCAATCACGCCAACAGAAGAGAGAGAAGAAGCGACAAGAGAATATACAGAAGAAGAAAAACAACAAATACTATGTGAATATCACGACACGCCGATTGGGGGGCATCAGGGAGTTGCACGCACCCTCAATAGAATCAGATTAATGCACAACTGGCGAGGAATAACTAGAGATATAGAAGAATATATAAGTAAATGCGAATTTTGCCAGAGAAATAAACTAAGCCGAAAAACAAAAATGCCTCTAACTATCACAGACACTCCAGAGAGGCCTTTCGAAAAATGCGCGTTAGACATAGTGGGGCCACTGCCGGTGACCACTAATGGAAACAGATATACTTTAACTTTCCAGGACCACCTTACTAAATTCAGTAAAGCCATACCTATAGAAAATCAAGAAGCGAGTACGGTAGCAAAAGCCTTTGTAACAAAAATAGTAGTGGAGTATGGAATACCCGAGAAAATTCTAACAGACCAGGGAACCAACTTCACAAGTGAAATGTTCAAGAACACCTGTAAATTATTAAAAATAGAGAAAATACAGACCACAGCGTACCACCCGGAAAGTAATGGAGCGCTAGAACGCTCGCACCGGACTCTCGCGGAATACCTGCGGCATTACATCAATGAAGAACAGACAGATTGGGATGAATGGCTCCCTTATGCTATGTTCGCGTATAATACAACCCCGCATACCGCAACAGGATTTACTCCGTTCGAATTAGTATACGGGCACCGCGCGACTCTACCTACGGCACTGTCGAAACCACCGAAGCTTACGTATTCGTACGAAGACTATGTAACCGTGAATCGTGCTTGTGAATCATTAACGCGGATAGCCGCGGGATTCAGGATCCGGGCGGTGGACTCAGTGAATAAAGAGACGTGTGTGACGTTCGGTTAATTATGATTTATTATTAATGATAATATCTTACGCTACTATATACATTGCCCTATTCTAATATGTACAGGTAGTGCCCCGGGTTGCGGGGAGCGAATGTCGCGAGGCGCGGGCGCGTGCGGCGCTCTGATTGGTCGCGATGACAGTCGGTGTTTGATTGGCGATTGCGGTCGGTCTCGTAGATCGCGGTATTCGTGGCGGTACAGCTTCTGCCGTGCGGCGCGTGACGGTGCCTGTGTCGGCGTTGGCGGTGCCGGGATTGGCCCTTCGCTTCGGTCGCGCCGGCGCCGTACGGGGCGTCGCTAGGATTGGCCGCGTCGATCGGCTCGGCACCGTGATTGGCTACGGCGGTGCGCGACTGCGCGGTACTCGCAATGCGGTAGACGGCGGAGCGCGTGCTTCGGCGGAGTCAGCTGTTCGTCGATATCAGCTGTTCGCGCGGCCGGTGATCATCCCGCGAGGACGATCTTCGCGGTGCCGGTTATCCCCTCACTCCGGGGTCCCCGGCGGTGGTGCGGGACCACTCACTTCGTGGTCGGGATGATCGTGTCGGTGTGTCGTCGCTCACTTCGCGACTCGGGAGACACTCACTTCGTGTCAACGGGATTGCAGGTTAGGTTCGCACTCACTCCGTGCTCTGGGAGGCCAGGCTCAATTCACCTGGAGGAAACGATCAGCTCAGTCCGCTGATCGGGAAGATCTGCCTTCTCTCGATCGGTGGAGGGCTTTTATACCCTCCACAGGATGACGAGAGGGGCAGGAGAGTAAGGAGCGGGGTGCCTACACGAGGTAGAGGGTAACGGCCTCGTATGTTTTCACCGGCTTATCCCGGTCGCGGATAACGGCTCGTTACACCTATGCGCAGGAACTAAAAGAGAGATTACGCGCCACGTGCCAAATCGCGCGAGAAAACGCTATACAGGCAAAAAATCAAGCGAAAAACAGTATGATAAAAGCGTAAAAGAGGAAATTTTCGAAGTAGGAGACAAAGTACTATTATATGATGAAACGCACCGGAAATGCACCGGACAGGTGACATCTGACACTCACACTTTCGAGTGGGAGACCTTCAGCCATGAACCTGGAATATACTTCGAAGAAACGGGCCAAATGAACCAAGTGGAAGCGGTATGGAAACTAGTGATAAAAACGGATGTCAAGGCTCTAGAACTGAGACATCAACACCTTCAAGAATATTTGGAGAAAATGGAGCAACAGTGCAAGGGCACGACCGGTAACGTACAGTATACGTGTACGACCATGCTCCAGATAATAGAGAAAGATAACGCGAAGCTAATCACATTGCTCGCGCACCTCAAATAAATATATAGAGGTAATGACCACCGACGCGGGCTAATAAACGTGATCGGAACGGTCAGCAAAACGCTTTTCGGCACAATGGATGCCGACGATGCAAAAATAATAGATGAGCAGTTACAACTACTGCACAACAATGAGAAAGCCCTGAAGCATGCCATGAAACACCAAGTAAAGATTCTTAACGCTACAATAGCCCACATCGATAAACTCGAAGATGTATTAACATACAATTATAACCTACTCCTGAACACCACTAAAAGATTAGAATCTCAATTAGGAAAATTTGTACAAAAAGCTGACCTAAACGAACACTTTCTAATCCTCATGGAAATAATGACGGACCTAATACAGGATGTGGAAGACATCATGGACCACTTGATGTACGCGCAAAACAACATGGTGATAACACGAATGCTACCCGTAGACGAAATACTGACTACACTCAAGGAAACGACTGCACAACTAACAAAAGGACAGCATTTTCCCTTTAAAATCAATATAGAAAACTGGCGAAATATACAGACGTACTTGACAATGACAGCTTACCACGACGAACCATACATATATACAATCCTACAATTCCCGATTATCGCGTATCCCACATATAAACTGATTAAAGCGAAACCATTACCCACGCATGTATTTAAGGATGTATTTGTAGGCATAAAAATAAATTACCCGTTGTTAGCGATAGATAAGGAAAACCGCCAATATAAAATAATAGAAAACGTAGAGTTAGAAAACTGCGTGAAAGAAAGGGACACATATACCTGTAAAAAGAATTTTCCGACATACTACGCCGAGACACAAGCACCATGCGAGATGCAAATATACACACAAACACCAGGACACCTTAACCATTGTATACACCAACACATATACTCCAACGTCACTGTATGGATAACGTTAACAGAACCAAACACATGGCTATACTCTACACCGAAGGCGCAAGAGACAAGTATCAAATGCGAACACTAACCCGAGGAAAAAATTGTACTAAACCGCACAGAAAAAATAAAATTAAATAACTATTGTAAGTTAACCACACCACACATCACACTCACAACACGAAAATGTATCGGAACAAGTTATATACAGACATACCTACCCAAATACAACATAACATTAGAATATAGAAAAGAAACTAGCCAAAAGACAGAAAAAACTATAAAACACATAGTGCAGAATCCATTAGAATTAACCAAACTAAGTTTAAGTTTAAAGGAGGTAGAAGATACACTGGAAGAAGATAACAACAATATATTCAAAAACAAGTATTTCATATACCCTATGGGAACAGGGAGTTTTATAATAATTGTAGTAATAATTGTAGCAATAGTAGTTTGGATAGTAAAGAAAAATAAAAACGCATCATAAACAAAGTGAAACAACGAGCGAAAATCTGAGGCGAAGAAACGATGTAATGTTATACTAGAACACGATTGTAACAAAAAATTGTAACGCGTAAAAGTATGTAAAATAGTTATAAAGAAATTCGCCCTCTCATTTCTTTTCCCAAGAGGGGAGGGATGTTACGAGCCGGATTTCCCAACCCGACCTCGTAACCGACATATGTGGATCGCGACTAAGCATTTGGCGAAATATCAATCGCGCAACTCCGGGCGCGACAATAAGAAAATAACGCAACGGCCCAATTAGAGCCGAACAATTGAAATTCAAACGCAGCAGCCTTGCTGAGTAGCAGGAACGCTGATCGGCAAGGATGCAACGTAACCCAGAAAACTGGAATAAAAAGGGAAAGCCCAACGCCGAGTCGGGCTCAGTCAATAATCAATCTGTCGCGTGATACTGCTGTGAAATTAAGTAGTGAAATAAAAGTGTTCATATTATCTACGTCGAGAGTGCCTTATTTAAAACCCCAGTCCCCGGGAGTGCACTCTCGAACGAGCAGAGTGCAGCAAATAATAAGTGACCAGTGGTGCAAAGGGCCCCTGACGGAGGACTGACCCCGAAGTGCACGGAGCGGCACAACAATATATATATTAAATTAATGAATTGAATTAAAAATCTAATTTTTAAAAACCAGAAAAAAATTATTAGAAAAAAATAACAAAGATTATATAAAAATTTTTTAAAAAGACAGAAAAGAATGTTTAAAAAATAAAAATAAGATATAATTAAGATTTTACACTTTAAAAAAATTAATTTTAAATATACTGTAATGAAAAAAGATTGATTTGAATTTATAATTCTTCTTTTATTGAGAATAAATGATAATAAATAATTATACACTTTTGTTATAATTAACAACGTGTTAAAGTATTATAATAATATTAGAATATAATAATAATATTAGAGTAATTAATTAAATAATAAAGTTATTCTACATTAAATAATAGAATTAATGTGGCAGTAATTTAAGTTGTTAACCTTTTATTTTGTGTCTGAAAAAATTAAAAAGACCATAAAATTAAAGTTTATAATAAATATATATGGCAAATATATTTAAACATAAACGTGTTTATAATTTAAAAGATTAATGTTTAAAAGACGTTTGTACTATTATGTAATTTTTGAAGAAAAAAGAAAATTTAAAAAATATATATATATAATGAAAAAAAAAATCGTATATATTTATAAGATTAGAACTGTGTTCGCGCGTGCGTAGAGTAAACGCGATCGCACGGGAAGAATTGCCGGGATCCGTCCCGATAGAGACGCGAAGTGAGTGGTCAGGAATGCGGGAGGTTCACGGGAGGTGATAGGAATAAGGAGGAGGCATAGATATCACTCACACTTAATTTCTTTATTCCACAAACGAACGCTCGAAGCGAGGGGCGAACCGTATCTTTTACACTGTGTCGGATATCTTAATACGCCCTGATATTGCGCTGCCTAATCGACGCGGAAATCTTACAGAGCCTCGAGATCGAGGTCCTCGCGAATCCGGAAATCTTGCGCGCGATCCGACGGAGATCTTGTGCGCGAGGCAGAGGACGTTCGCGGGAAAGATACGGTCACCTGCGCACGGACGTAACACACTTACAACATTCACGCGGATATTAAAATTAAGAATTGCGTGGCCGGAGCGGATTAATTAATAATTCACTCGCACTATCACGGCGCGAATGAAAGGGAAAAGCGGAAGTGAATCCCCGCAGCTAGGATCGGCGGAAGACGGGAGAGATCTGCTGGACGATCTGATTTCGGTGCCGGGCTGCGAGAGACTGAAGAATTATGCATCGTAAAACAATTACGATCGGAGGCGAGAAAAGGGGCGGTAGGGAACCGATATCGAGACTTATTTGGGCATGGATTTGGACGTGCCCTTTTTTGCGCTTGTTTATTTGCATAGTTACCAAGATGCATAGTTACTGGCGATGCGAGCAAACGAAAATCGCGCGCGTGAGGAGTTAGTGACAGCGCCGCGCGACTCGGCGCATCGAAGAAATGAACTACACGGAGCTCGATAGCTGTCAGGAGCTCTCACTACGCGCGGATAAAACAGAGCCAATAAAAGGAAATGTTAGAACTCTAAAATGATTGTTATAGTCTCGAACAAACTGTAATAAACAATAACGATAAATGTATTATCTCGGTGAGAAATTTTAAATTGTAATATTTAGCCGTAATGATAATAAAAAAAAAATAAATATGTATTTTAAAATAAAAAAATAATTTTATTTAAAGATTTTACTTGTTCAGATGATATTTCATCAATTGTTCTTTTTCGAGGCAAGTAAATGTCTTTTAGTAATAATGGTAACGGCATGAAACCTTCTGTTTTTTTAATATTATTTATACTATTAATAACAACATAAGGTGGATTTGCTGAAAAATCGATAAAATTAAAATTTACAAAAGTGTTTTTTAATGAGATTATTTAAATTAAATTAAATACCCAAACAGGTTAATTCCTTTTAAAGTATAAATTGTTAAATTACGTTTAAATTATTTAAACCATTTTGAACATAATTGACATATTTTAGTTAAACTAATAAACTTGTGATGTTTATTAAAATGTCACTAATGAAAATTGGATCAAAGATGGATCATTCGGACTCCACTTTTTCGCGCCGGTTAACGCAGAAACAGTAGGAATTTCATTACGTCGACTATGCAATTTAACATTGTTAATGCATTGCGGACTCGTTTACACTCCAATTAATTTTAGAAGCTAATTGTAAAATGCTCATTGTAAAACGTGTTACGATGTAGTCGTTATTGTATGGCCTTATTGATATGTATTCATTCGTTACACACTTACAAGGGAACGGACAGAACTGTCCCTCACAGATTTTAATGAGCTTTAGATATGTTGTAGAACATGAAAAAATATTAAACCTATATTTTTTTAGCGGCGTATCTCGACGTTTAGGGGTTGAAACCACCCCTCGAAAATAACGCGTTTTTTTGTTTTCGCCGAATGTCTTTGAAAATATAAGGTTTCTGAAAAAATGATTTATGATAACAAAAGTTTTATGGTATTTTATACTCTTTACAATATTATATTTAGATTTTCCAAAAATTTCAAACTTTCTAATTTACCCCATCCCCACCTCTTTTTTTCAAAATTTTGAAAATTTTGTAAGCACAAAAATTAAAGAGCATTAAAATCCAAATCCATTCAAATATAATAATATATGGATTCCATTATTCTCAATTATTGGCAAAACAAGATGATAATCTCGTGCTATAGGCGCCGAGCTAGAAATTGCCTTATTTCTTTAGTCGCATTACATTCAATAATTGCCGCTCTTGCGTATATTTTTATATTAGAACACAAAAACGGATTAATCTTAATTACATAATACTCAACGTATTACACGGTGTAAAGCATAAGTGCATATATATAACAAAAGTAGCATCCCACACGGCATGTAACATTGGTGAAATATTGTAACTATCGGAAATAGTATAGAAATATTTCATTAACATTTTAATTATAACTTTTCATCCTAAATATTTCAGAAATGTATTTGCTTCATGTTTTTATAAAACTGCAAATGCAATATTTTTGAAATCCTTTAGAAACGTAAAAAAAGTTTGTTTTCATATTTGACTGTTTCTTAATATTACAAAAAAGCGGCAAATATAACACACACACACACACACACACACACACACACACACACATATATATATATATATATATATACACTCACTCGAAAAAAAAGCGGTACACCTAAAATTTGTCAAAAAATCACTAAACTTCCAATGACGATAACTACGCGAGTAATAAAGATAGAAAGGTTTCTAAAAAAAGAAATTAAAGCTTCAAATGTCTACTTTAAGAATTGATTTAGTAAAATTTTGCGTAATAATTTTTTTCAAAATGGCGTATGACAAAGCGAGAGCATGCGAAATTGAAAAATATTGGTCTGAGTTTGCGACGATCCATGGCGTGAGGCAAGTATCGCAACTTAATGGGATAAAAAGCATGCGATAGTACAGAGTTTTCCCTTCAAAATGCTTTTTTATTCGTCTCGATGCGATGATTTTTCGCTGAGATATGCGCATTTAAAGTAAAAAACTGCCTTTTTATTCAAATGGGCATATCTCAGCGAAAAATCATCGTATCGAGATGAGTAAAAAAGCATTTTGAAGGGAAAACTTTGTACTATCGCATGCTTTTTATCCCATTAAGTTGCGATACTTGTTTTATGCCATGGATCGTCGCAAAATTAGACCAATATTTTTCAATTTCGCGTGTTTTCGCTTTGTCATACGCCATTTTGAAAAAACCTATCACACATAACTGTAATATAAAATTTTTTTAAGTGGCAATCCGAATCTTGAAAATGCTTCTTGGAAAACTTTGCTAGCTATATTAGGTGCTGAGATATTCAATTTTGAATTTTTAACAATGCCCAATTTTAACTATTGCAAGAATAAAAATTCCGGGTTTCGCTAACAACTATGGTTAGTCTTTATTTTAAAACTCGAAACCGTTCTCGGATTGTAAGCGTTCGACGTACATGTGCATGTGTGTTGCATAGCTGACTTCCCACGAAATTTTACTACTCCAGACTCACATTGGCCGGAATTCATAGTCGAATCTTGTTCAAGTTCTAGCTTAACCCATTACTTCCCAAGCGGACATTTTATAGTCGATTGGTTTTCGGCTCAGAAAAGTGATGAGATCACATGAAAACTTAAAACAAAATATGCTCTTCTACGTAAAAAGAGTTGCTCTTTCAGATTCCGGGGTCAAAATTTCAAAATTTTTTATTGAAAATTAAATATGGCGGCTCAAAGTTGATATAAATTTTTTCATCGGCTATTGACTTTTTATAGTAGAAAACTTCGAAAAATGTTGTCCATGACTGTTGTAAACGATTGAAATGACGGAGTTTGCCTCTTTAAAATATAAACTATGATTATTAATTGATTTTTTTAAGTAGTTCAAGTAGTTCAAGGTGGTGGATGCAGTATGGCGTCCAAATACATGGAAATCATATTTTATTGCGATATATGTGTGTGAATAGTCATTTCTCACATTTTCGAGGTCGCTGAGTACGAATCTTTGGTTAATTAGTCATTTTTCAAAATGGCGGATACAATATGGCGTCAGAATACACGAAAATTAGATTTTGTTGCGAACTCAGCGATCTCACAAATACATAAAATAAGTACTCGGAGGCATAGTTTTTAATAAAGTATGATTTTTATGGCATATTGTATCCGCCATTTTGAAAAATGAGTAATTGACTAATGATTCGTACTCAGCGACCTCGAAAATGTGAGAAATGACTATTCACACACATATATCGTAATAAAATATGATTTCCATGTATTTGGACGCCATACTGCATTCACCATCTTGAACTACTTGAACTACTTAAAAAAATCAATTAATAATCATAGTTTATACTTTAAAGAGGCAAACTCCGTCACTTCAATCGTTTACAACAGTCATGGACAAAATTTTTCGAAGTTTTCTACTATAAAAAGTCAATAGTCGATGAAAAAATTTATATCAACTTTAAGCCGCCATATTTAATTTCCAATAAAAAATTTTGAAATTTTGACCCCGGAATCTGAAAGAGCAACTCTTTTTACGTAGAAGAGTATATTTTGTTTTAAGTTTTCATGTGATCTCATCACTTTTCTGAGCCGAAAACCAATCGACTATAAAATGTCCGCTTGGGAAGTAATGGGTTAAGCACGATCTTGAGACGTCAATGCTGTTATTTCATTGGTTAAGTAAGTCTCAAGTCGGCTCGAAGCTAGACTTAAGACAATGCTTGAGCTTAAGTTCGGTCTATGAATCCCGTCCATTAACACAAGCAAATCTGAGTAGTTATGCGAACGAAGCTTCCCCATTAGGGAATTTTGATATTTAATTTTACCACGTAGAAAAAGTTCATTGGACTGTATCAGTTTCAAGAATTGCGATATCTAATAAAAATAGACGAGTTTCATCTATTTCTTATTAAAAGGTTTTACGATCGGAATTTGCACATCATGGGACTCTGAAAAGTGCCGTTTTGTGTGTGTGTGGGGGGGGGTGGGGGTGTTTAACTCAAGGATGACCCCGTGGCTCATCAGTTCCACGGTATTTTGCGAATCCAAACCTTCCTTGGGTGTGTGCGCGCGTGTGTGTGCGTGTGTGTGAGCGCGAGGGTGTGTAAGCGTAAGTCTATGCGTGAGAGAGAGAGAGAGAGAGAGAGAGAGAGAGAGAGAGAGAGAGGGCGAGAGATAATATTGCATTAATAGTGTGTATGACCACCTCTTGCACGAATAACTTCCTCCATGCGACGAGGCATACCCTTTATAAGAGTTTGAATTTCAGCTTGCGTAATGTTCGTCGATTCATCTGTCGCCCTCTCTCTCTCTCTCTCTCTCTCTCTCTCTAGAGAGATAGATTTGCAGAAATACATGGAGGGAAGGAAAAGTTGGAAGGAGTTACTATCCAAGAAACAGAAAAAAGGGAAGCAGAGGAGAAAGAACAATGATAAAAAAGGAAGCGGAGGTTTGGAAATTTATAAACAAGAAAAGAGGAAAGAGAACATGAAAGGGAAACACAAATAGACAGGACTACGTGAAGAAACCATTTTAAGAAATTTCTTGAGGGCCTAGAAAAAATGGAGGAAGTTGACGGCAGGACGGAGGTATACTTGGAATACGATACCCTGGAGAAAGTGGAAATTTAAAAGGCCATAAAGAAATTAAAATGCAAGAAGGCAGCCGGCATTGATGGAATTCCCATGGAAGCGTGAAAATTCGCATGAAACATTATACAGGAGGTTGGTGGAATTACTGAAACAGATCTGGAGAGAAGGCTAGCGACTGGAAGAAAAGTGTAATAGTTCCACTGTACAAGAGAGGGAACTTGGAAGAAGCAGGAAATTATAGAGGAATATCTCTTCTACAGCCTATAAGATATACACAGAGGTGATAAGAGATAGATTGGAGCGGGAAACGGAGGAGAAAGGACTGTTGCCAGAGAGCCAAAGCGGCTTCAGAAAAGGAAAGTCAACGGTGGATAATATCTTTGTGCTGAATCATGTGGTACAAAGAGAAATGGGCGACAAGAATAAAGAAGAAAGAGTATATACGTTTTTTGCGGATTTAAAGGCGGCATTTGATAAGATGGACAGACAAACTATGTGGGATACCCTAAGAAAACTGAAGATCGAAGAGAAGATTGTAAGAATACTGGAGAAGATTTACGAAGAGACAGAGGTCACAATAAGGACAAACCAAGGAAACACATTTTAGGACCAAGAAAGAAGTCAGACAGGGATGTGTGTTAAGTCCACTCCTGTTTGACTTATATATTGCAAGTTTAGATTAGATAATGAAAAAAAGAGAGATAGGAGGTCTAACAATAGGCAGTAAAAGAATATGGAATTTAGTGTATGTGGACAATATAGTTTTGTTTGCGAGTAATAGAGAAGTCTTATTAGATATGATGGATACGTTTAGAAGATATCTGAAAACAAAGAAATTGGAACTATGCGTAGAAAAATCTAAAGTCCTGGTATTTAATAAAAAAGAAAGAATAGAAAAGTGGGATTGGCAAGGAAAGGAAACAGAAGAGGTACATAAATTTAAATATCTAGGCTTCACGCGTAATAGGGAAAGTAACTACAATAAGCATATTAAAGAGTTAGCTGGGAAAGGAAGGATAGCGGTTAGAAAGATTTGAGGATTAGGAGAAAGAATCTGTAGAAATGATTTTAAAAGAAGGTGAATGTTATTTAAATAATTAGTTCAGAGCGTCATGGAATATAATAATAATAATAATAATAATAATAATAATAATAATAATAATAATAATAATAATAATAACAATAATAACAATAATAATAATAATAATAATAATAATAATAATAATAATAATAATAATAATAATAATAATAATAATAATAATAATAATAATAATAGGACTTTATTGTTTGTACAAACAGATAGAATACAATAGAGAAAAAGTTACAGAGAGTGTACTAGCAACAGGAAAGGCTACAACAAAGAATGTTGCTTTGAAGCCTCCCAGAAATACATTTTATGCAATAGAGAAACATAATCAAGCGCAAGAAGCTAGATGTTACGATAAGATATAAAAGAGAGTCATACAACATTTATATATTTATATATATTTGTATATTCGTGTGCAATATATATTTGTATATTCGTGTAGAGGAGTCTGTCTCAGCCGAAAATCCCTGAGTAAAGATTACATGTGTAGTTAAAACGCAGAGTAAGAAGCAAATTTAAAAATTGAGGGAAAAGAAAGGAGATGAGATGAAACGGACAGCTTTTATACGAAAAGAGAGGAGGGAGGAGGAAGATTTTATGGGCAAAGGAAGCTGATTTATAATAATACACTGCAGCATACGAAAAGGAGGCACGAAATTTAGAGGAGCAATGAGAAGGGTAGGATAGAAGGTAATGACGAGTGTTAGAGGCGGAGAATGAGTGAAGTTCGGAAGTGAGCTGAAGAAGACGCTTAAGGTACGGAGGAGAATTAGTACGAAGAAGAGAGAAGACAAGACAGCACAGGTGGAGAATATAGCGAGGACGCATTTTAAGCCAACCTGAACTAACAAAGAGAGAAGTAAGGTGATCGAATTTGTGGATACCATAAAAAAAATGAAGACAAGAGTTTTGTACACGTTGAATACGCTCAGATAAGTGTTGGGTAAGAGCAGGTGCATAAAGAACGTCGGCATAGTCGAACAGGGAAACTGGTCTGGGTCAGCCAATCATGGTCTGGGAAACAACAAGTTTTTGAGAAGTCGAGAGAATGTGACGGAAGGGATAAAGAAGGCGCAGCCGAGAGAAAGCGGATCGACATTTAGAAGTGATATGAGATTTAAAGGCCTAGGAGGAATCGAAATGTACGCCAAAAAGTTTTATGGAGGAAGAGTGAAAAATAGTTGAAGAGTTAAGGAAAATATTGAAAGCTTGGAAACGAGACAGGAGGGCCAGAGAACCAGCAATCAGGAGGGAGGATTTCAAGGGGAAATTCAAGCTTCAAGCAAAGGCCATTAGAAGACGCCCAGTTGGCAATGATAGCGAGATCTTTGTTCAAGATAGAAGAGGCGGATAAGGCATCTGAAGGATGGAAAGAGGTAAGAAGGATGACGTCATCTGCGTACATAAATAGTTGCGAGAAAAGAGAGATGAAGGAAAGATCAGAGACGAATAAGTTAAAGAGACGCGGGCCAAGAATAGAACCTTGGGGAACGCCAGACACGACATGACGATTAGAGGATAATAAGGGAAGTGGGTTGTAGACGAGGACTTGCTGCAAACGATTGGAAAGAAAGGAGCAAAGCAAGGATACAGCAGAGGGAGAGAGACCATAAAGCCTGAGCTTGACAAGTAGAAGGTCATAGTTTATGGTGTCGAAGGCCTTGGAAAGATCACGGGCAACAAGACGAAAGGCGACCCGAATCGAAACCACGCAAGACACAGTCGGAAAGGTGGAGTAGCTCCGTCGTTGTGCTATGTATACGACGAAAGCCCGACTGATGCTGAGGAAGGATGTCAGACGCTTCGATGAACGAGCTAAGTTGCGTGTGACAAATACGTTCTAGCAACTTGAAGAGGAAAGGAGGGAGGGATATAGGACATAAAGCCGAGAACGAGGATGGGTTGCGAGTTTTTGGAATGGGGAGGATAATTGAGTGCTTCCAGGAGGTAGGGAAGATAAAAGTGGATAGTGCAGTGTTTAAAATGTGGAGGGGATCTAAACAGTTAGGAAGACAGAGAAGGAGCATTCTGCCGGAGATGTCAAAGGGACCAGAGGATGTGAGGCGGATGTGTTTGAGGATATTGTACAACTCACGAGGAGAGATAGGCGAAAAACTAAAGTTTTCGGCGACGGAAGAAAGAGAGGAGGATAAGCATGTTAGTAATGCAGGTAAGTGGGGAGGAGAAGGTAGAGAATCGATGAAATGGTCATTCAAGAGAGAAGAATTGAGGAGGTGCGCGGGAAAGGAGGAGAGGGATGAGGAGGAGCGTGAACCGCCAAGAATGGCAAGATTACGCCAGAAGTGACGAAGAGAGGAGACGGAAAGTGAGCGAGATAGAAAAACTTTCTTCTCTCTGCGAATTGCAAAATTAGCCTCATTCCAAAAACGCTTGTAACTAGCCCAGTAAACCGCGGAAACAGTTTGTTTAAATTTTTGGAGAGCGCGGCGCTTTAGGGATATAAGTTTTTTAACCCTGCCATTAAGCCAAGGCGAGGGATGACGAGAGGCACGCCTGCACATCAGAGGGGCAAGCCGGTCAAAGACGGTGAGTAGAGATGATGCGAAATGAGTAACCATAACGTCAACATGCGCAGCATCGAAGACAGGAGACCAGTCGATCATGTTCAGCTCAGACTCGAGGATATCAGCCTGAATAGCGTGAAGGTTCCGAGAAAGCGTATCCCGCGAATGTTTACGAGGCCGCCTGCATCTCAAAGTCGCAAAAACAGCGAGATGATCGCTGATATCAATGTCGTCCGCCGTGTCCGATTCCGCAACATCAACCCCAGGAGAGACCATGACAAGATCAATAAGAGTTGATGAGTTGCTTGAGATACACGTAGGAGTCGAGATAATTTGCCTGAGAGACAGGTGAGACATGATATCGTTTATGATCTCGACGTTATGATCTGAGGTGCTAAGCATGTTGACATTAAGGTCACCCATACAAACGAAATCGCAAACAACGCTCGCAACATAACACAAGCACGTCTCAATAAAATCAAGGTCCGACCGCAGTGAACAAGGAGGCCGATACACGCAAACGACGGCCAAGCGCTTTGTGCCCAGACGCAAAGAGACAGCCAATATGTCAACGCGCGTGCCAGGAGGAGATGCAGGCAGATCGATTATCGAAAACGACAGAGAGTCGATCAGGTATAACGCTACTTCACCGCCGCAAGAGCCGAAGGTTCGATCAGATCGGACCAGGGCATAGTTCAGTAGGTCAAATCCGACTCGATATGGCCCCGCAGCCAAGTCTCCCCAATGGCAAGCACGTCGAGCTCGTTTAGCGAAATCAGGTCTTTAATCTTCGAAAAATGGGGTACCAGCGGGCGAGCATTAATATGAAAGACTCGTAGCAATCGGCCGGACAAGCGCGGACGCAATCGGAAGAAAACTCGACCGTCACGCAGTAGACGAAGATGCAGAAATCGACTGAACCGGGGCGCTCGCAGATGGGGCAGCCGAAGAGACTCCAATAGTGGATAGGAAGGATTCCTCCGAAGTGAAGCGATACGCTGGGCAACTCTCAGCCATCCGGAAGTATGTGTTGCCGCGCCTTATCCAGACATATCTCACCCCGTGCAGCCCTGCAAGCCGACGAGCTTCCGAAAAGAGACAACGCTCGGCCGCGGTAGCACGCTCACTGAAGACTATTCTGGAGGACGGCCACGACCCAACAATGTCGGTAGTCGAAAAGCCACGACGACGTCGAGCCGCAATCAAAAGTTCATTGCGACGAGCAGCAGTTGACAGGCTCACAACAATGGGATGCGAGGAGCTATCGCGACCAGAAATCCTGCGAGCGCTGACAATCTCCGAGGAAGAAAGCGATACTTGGAAGGCAAAAACAGCAGCCAAGACAGTGGCTGAACACTCCTCTAATGGAAGCTGCAGAACTCCGAAGATTATCAGCTCAAGGTCACGCTTCTCATTTAACATCGGCTCGAACTGATTCGAAAGGTCAGCCGACACGGCAACAGGAACCCGCGCGGGACACCTCTAGACCGTCACAACGCTCTCCAAGTGCAGCCAGACGCAGCTCCAAGGATCCAAGATCAGCAGTCAATCCCTCAATACGGATCTCGACATCAGAGATTCGTTGCAGTGCTGCCTCGATGCTAGTCGGCCTTGAGCCGAGAGCATTCAGTTTAAGCTTCAGTCGCTCCAGGAGGCCAAGGCGTGAATCGAAGTCCGCAAGCAGACAGGGAGGCGAGGGTGGGCGTCGAAGAGGCCGCACCCGATCCTGACCTCGGGGGACACGACCACCGGGCGCAGGAGTCCTCGGAGTCGCTGAAACCGGAGCCGTGGTCGCGCCGCCCCCACGGGCAGCCGATCCGTCGGAAAACGAGGAAGAGAGGCCACCAGAAGCAGTCCCGGAGACGGAAGCGACGGCAGGGAGGACAGACCCCGAACGCACGCAATGAGTGCACTTGCCCGAGCGCGAGAGAAAACGCTTACATTTAGAGCATTTCGGCTAACTCATCGCGAGTGCTTAGTGTAAAGATGTAATATATAGCACGTAATATAAAGTATGAAAGGAAGAAGACAAGAAATGGAAAGGAAAAGAGAAAAGAAAAATGAAAAGAAAGAAAGTGTGAGAGAGAGAGAAGGACAATGACGTGTATCTATACGAAAATATGTACAAAAATAACCGACCGATAATAAACTCGGTAAATGTGCGCGGAAGAGCGGTTTATAAAAATAAAAATAAATAGCTGACTAACAGAACTTGATTATAAACAAGGTTACAAGGATTGCCCGAAAACAAAGAAAAATGAGCATATAATATGTAGCGGAAGAATACACAAAAGATATGACGCTTACTTAATTTAATGACGATAAGCTAGAAATAGAGAAAGAAAAGGTTCTTAAAGAACTCTGGAAAACTAAAGAGAAAAAGAAAAAGACGAGTAGGGAATGAAATAGAAATAGAAGTTGGTAATAATAATATTACGGCGTTTAGAATATGATATATATAGGTATAGGACAAATGTAAAAATGTAAAAAGGTAAAAATGTAAAAAGTAAAAGTAAAATGTAAAATGTAAAATGTAAAATGTAAAATGTAAAATGTAAAATGTAAAATGTAAAATGTAAGAATTTAAAATGTAAAAATGTAAAATATAAAATTTAAAAACTAGGAAATAAGAAAAAAAAATGCTTTAAGATAAGGATAAGCGTTCATGATAATAAGGATTTAGGTCTCTAAGAAATAAGATTTTAGAAACTCAGACTAGGCTAAAATCAATTAAGGTATGGATGGATGCATGGTTAAGTTTTCAAGTGTAATCCAAGCCACTTCTTGGCATTGTACTTGCTTGAAGTAAATAAATTCTATTTTATTTTATTATTATTATTATTATCTATCGCCAATAGCTACAGATGTAAACGAGAACGGGAGCGAGAGAAACAAGCATTGGTTGGAAGCGAGAACATAAGTACAGAGCGGTAGCAACACGCGCGCCACCTTGCGGTTCATATCCGCGTACGAGTGATCCAGAACCCCTATATTATTTTTACTTAAAAAATATCAAACTTACAAAAACATAAAAATAACGGTAAGCTTTCAAAACTAGAGATTTCAACCACTGATCTGAATATAGAGATAGCTGATGGTGCCACTTTTGGTGATGTTAATTGAAAGTCCGCCATTTTAGTAACTTACTTGGACTTATGTATTGCAGTGTGTAAACCTTGTGTACATGTGACGTGCTATTGTGTGTGTGCGTGTGTCAATAAGTTAGAGTTCATTAGGCTACTAACATGGCGCCGTTAATTGCAATCATATTTTAGCTCGAAAATTGAAAGTATTATCTTTATATTTAGATCAGACATTTCAACTTTTAAAACACTTTTGAAATTTAAATTTCCTTTATTTTTAACGAAGTTATAGTTAATTAAGTTTTGCCTAGTTTTCAAGTTTAGGTTTTTCTCTAATTATTGTGTGTAATATATATGTATATGTTATGACGTGACAGCTGTCTTCCGTCATAAGGGCCTTTGCGCGTTTTCACCCTGCGGATCCTGCGTCTTCCCGTTCAGGAGTAGGCGCGGAAACATGGTGCACTTTGTTACGGGCTGGAGAATTTCGCGTGTTGCACTGCGTCGTAGAGTATTGTTTTTTCCCGATTCAGTGCAAACTCGAGCAAGCACCGGCTTGTTATGAAATTAATGTCGCGGAACATAATTGCCGCTCAATCGTGCGCCAGAGACCACGAAATGATTGTAATTGATACCGTTTTCAAATATAATTGTTATTTTTCTTGTTGAATATTTGTATGATTCCTGATAGTTTTCTCGCCTTCCCGGTTCTATCCGCCCATACCGAACCTCCCCCTCTACCAAGTTTCAGGGCTGAGTAGTTGACTGTCGGAACTGCCGACGCTTACAATTACTCGCCCTTTTCTGTGCACTATTGTTTTCGGTGATAATTCTCACTTCTTACGCGAAAGAGTGGTACGCTTTAACGTACCTGGCGCCCAATCTTTTATTTCAACGAGATTCGCGAAATTATGGTCGCCCCGTCATCCGGGTGACGCAGGAGCGGAGGTGAAGTTGCCCGTTGCGCGCGAGCACGGTTATAATATACACATGTAAATATGCAAATAATTATTTTAATTTGGCAACTGCTAAACTCCTTGTTTTTGCCTTTTGTTTAAGAATATTTCTATTAAATATATCACGAGTTTATTAATGCGAACACAAGAGGAGTTCTTGGTATATTTTACGTTCATTTTATCTGTTCGAGACTAGAACAGTTTCATTAGAATTTCAGAATTTTTTTTGCTCTATTTTATCCGTAAATAGTGAAAGCTGCTGACAGCCATCGCATCGTTCATTCGATGCACCTAGTCGCACGGCGCTGTCACTAGCTCATCACGCGCGCGTCTTCCGTTTTTTCACATCGCGGTAACTATGCAAAACATATCCAAAAAAGGGCATGTCAAATCGATGCCCAAATAAGGCTCGAAATTAGTTCCCTTGCCGCCCCTTTTTCTCCTCCGCGATCGCGATTGTTCTAAGACAAGAAAAAATAGGCAGTCTCTCGCAGGTCCGCATCGACATTAGATTGTCCCGCAGATCTCTTTCGTCATCCGCCGATCTTAGCTGCGGGGATTCACTCATGGTGGAAGGATATAAGATGTGCTCATACTCAAGACGAATTTCGGTACGGTTCTGCGCAGATTCCAGATGCGGCCATTTTAAAGAAAGAGAGAAAGAGAGAAGAGATCCTTTCTCTCTTTCATTATTTCTGTTCCTATTGCCTGTTGTCTGGCATTGTGTTTAGGCCCTATTATGAAAAAGTTAGTCTCTTTATTTTTATCCCAACTATCACCTTCAATTATTTTCATCTCTATTAATTTGTAATTATTTAGAATAAGGCCTTTTTCCGAATTATTGAGAATTGGAGTCTGAATACTCTGGTCTGATGATATTGAGATACTATTATGATATAACAAATTGAAAATACCGCGGTAAGGTGGCGGTATCTGGAAGCAACTTTTCATTGGCTGTTAAAAAGCACATGCGTATGAGCACACCTTATATCCTTCCACCATGGATTCACTTCTGTTCCTTCCCTTAGCCCTCGCGCCGTGATAGTGCGATTAAATTATTTTTCCTGTCAACCAACGTTGATTAATTCGTAATCCCTACTTAGGCCATACTGTCAAGTAATTCTTAAGTTTCGTATCCGCGTGAATGTGTGAGTGTATTATGCCCATGCGTGGGTGCCCGTATCTCTCCTGCGAATGTGTTCTGCCTCGTGCACAAGATCTCCGTCGGATCGCGCGCAAGATTTCCGGGTTCGCGAGAGCTTCGATCTAGAGGCTCTTCAAGATCTTCGCGTCGACTACAGGCAGCTTAATAACAGGACATTTCAAGATCTCCGTAAAAGTGTAAAGAGATACGGATCGCCCCTCGCCTTGAACGTCCGTGTTAAATAAATAATTAAAGTGTGAGTGACACCATCGCCTCCTTTTTCTTCCTATCACCCCCCGTGAACCTACCGCATTCCTCACCACTCACTTCGCGTCTCAATCGGGACGGATCCCGGCATTCTCCGTGCGATCGCGTTTACCCTACGCACGCACATACATTATCTATTACGCACGCACGCACGCACGCACGTTGTTTTATTAAAGATTATAATTATTTTAACGTACATTATAAAAATTTTCATGATATATTTTCTTACCTTTAGTGTCATCAATCCAAAATGGCTGCTGAGTGAACAGGAGGTTTAAGATTTCTTAGCGCATATGTAACATTATGTAGTATCTGTGAATATTCTTGCAACTGGTTAGATATCGATCGCTTTTGATTGCTTGCAGTAGCGAGCTTTTCTTTTTCACAATAAAGTAAAAGTTCTACATGTTTTACATGCGTCTCGCATTTACGTTCAAGAATTTCAGCATTATCTTTGTTCGTTGTACACTGTTTTTCAGTGAAATAATGAAATTTAATCAGTTTGGCTAAATTAATATTCGCCTTTTTGCAAATGTCATGCAACATTGCGATTATAGATTTTTCTAAATTAGATATTACTGTGGCTTGTATTGTACATAAGTGCATATTATCAATTTTTCTTTTACATTCTTTTACTGCATTTCTGTGAAATAATATTGTAATGTTATTAATGTATAACAATACAAAATAAAAGAATTTTATATATTTTTCATTATAAATATATATTATTTAAAGATATAAAATAATTTACGTATGCAGGTTGTGACTCTGTGTTTTAGAAGATGTATTTTCCATGATCATTGATAATTGATTCTTTACAAATATATTTTCCGACAATAAATTGGGTATGAATTGCGGCAGATATTTTGATATTTCAAATTGAAATATACTAGTCAGATCCAGAAGATGAAAATATAATTCATTCTTGAACCTATATAAAATACATTCAGATAAAATACTTATTTCTCTTCATAACTTTTTAAATATATACAAGGTAAATAGAAGAAAGTATTGAGAAATGTAAGAAATGATAAAATATCTCAAAAATAAGATGATGAAAATAACATGAAATAATACATTATGTGACAAAAACATAAAATCGGTGCACGAGTGCACAAGAGGCTGTTACGCCCGTGTTTCGTACTGTTTTTTTTGTTACCCATGCGTGAATGTGTGTCCCTTGAATATCTTGACAGGTCAATTTGTGAAAACTAAAGACAAGATTAGATTCGCGAAAGCGACGAAATGTCGATAAATGTCGATAATGTTGGATAGTGTTTGTGAGAGTTACCATATGTGTGTCGCGAGATGACCCGTTTATGCGTGCTGAAATGATCAAAGGTACTGAAAAAGTCGTGTTGAAAAGTTTTTTGTCACTGTTCACGTCGTTTATTGGAGAACAAGAACTCTGTAAGAATGTTAAAGTGCTGAAATCTGCGAATTTAGCTACAGAAAAGTGACATGAAAAAGATCAGTTGTAATAAAAAAAACTTATACAAAAAAATTATATAACCTGAAGGGAAACAAAGTTTTACTTAAACCAGACAAATATATATAAACCTGAACATAATCAATGCTTTATATTATTTTATTCATTTAGCAGCCGCCGAATAGCGGGCCGCGGGACAGTCATTAGTCAATTAAGTCGATACGTACGGCCCGTGAGATTAAAGTACGGAACTTAGAATTCGGGACTTAATTACAGCGAACCTCGAGCGAGCGAATATACAGCGCGCTATCTCAGAACCGCGCGCCGTATCTAATCACCTCTGTGTAATACGACGCGGCACCTTCACCGACCGCAAGTATAAAAACTACAGTGTACCATAAGGGGAATAAACATTTTATTAATTATCAAAAAACAAGTGTGTGTCAGTGACTCGAGGACCCTGCCAGCGTAATCCTCTTTTTGCGAGTTTCCACTAAGGCAGGAACGAACTCGACAAAATTATTTGTTGCACCGCAAGGTACAACACGTTGAATAACCATACAAGAGGCTTATGGTCGGTAATTATTTTAAATTTTGTGCCGTACACATGTAGCCGAAAATGTTTTACGACCCATATAATGGCTAATAATCCTTTTTCTGTTGACAAACGACAGCGACCAGAGAACTCAAAAAGCTGATGTATCCAAAATAAAAGAAAGCCAGTCACATATCTCGGACATAAGACGATAACTCACCTTAAACTTGCAAAGTAATCTTTTGCGTGTACCTCAAAGGACTACAAGCTAATCCACCTTACCACATAGAAAAATTCATGGATAACCAGGAGTCTATTATGAAGAAATAGAACGATTATACTAAATCGAAGCCCATTGAAAGCTGGTGATAAAAACAGATATCACATCATTGACAACAAGGCTAGTACACCTAATCAGAAGTATAAAACACAAAGATATCATGTGCAAATCACAACTTACTAATATAAAAATATAGGCTTGTTCTTTGTCGCTGCAGGGAGTATCCCGTTTGGACACGTAACGATTGGACACCGCTCGATTGGACACGCACGATTGGACACCGGATTATTGGACAACGCATTATTGGACATTGCACGATTGGACACCGCACAATTGGACACCGCATTATTGGACACTGCACGATTGGACACCGCACGATTGGACACCGCATTATTGGACACCGCATTATTGAACAACGCATTATTGGACACCGTACAATTGGACACACACACACATTCACGTGTGTGTATGCAGATTTCTAATACAATTTACATGGGTTAGCGACTTGGACGGGGTGGGTGCGGGAGGGGGGCCGAAGGCCCCCTTGCACCTCCCCGTGTGTGTGTGTGTGTGTGTGTGTGTGTGTGTGTGTGTGTGTGTGTGTGTGTGTGTGTGTGTGTGTGTGTGTGTGTGTGTGTGTGTGTGTGCATGCGAGCATTTTCTGCACCACATGGGTTTGAAACTTTCCACGCAAAACGAGATGCTCCCAAAAATACGTATATAGACATTTAAAATTCAATTTTTTTTCTGGCAAATCGAAGCTTTTTTCTGCCAGATGTTTCTAAGGTTAGATAATCTGTCATATAGTATATAAATGTTATTCACTAGAAGACTGCGGTGTCCAATCGTGCGGTGTCCAATAATGCAGTGTCCAATCGTGCGGTGTCCAATCGTGCGGTGTCCAATAATGCGGTGTCAAATCGTGCGGTGTCCAATAATGCGATGTCCAATAATGCGGTGTCCAATCGTGCGGTGTCCAATCGAGCCGTGTCCAATCGAGCCGTGTCCAATCGTGCGTGTCCAATCCTGCGTGTCCAATCGAGCGGTGTCCAATCGTTACGTGTCTAAAAGGAGGTCACCCGTCGCTGCACTGCTGCATTAGTGCAATAAATTACAATAAGAAAAATTATATTCGTTTTACTATAACTTAATGCAGCAGTGCAGCGACAAAGAACAAGCTACATGCAAAAACCAGTAGAGAATTGTGAAAAAGAATACAATAAAACAAAATACCTGATACACACAACACAAATATACAAGACGCCGACAGATAAACGAGGACTTATAAACGGAATAGGCTTGATAGCCAAAATGCTATTTAGAGTAATAGATGCCAGTGACAAAAAAGTAATTAACGAGCAACTGACGTTACAACAAAACATAAACGCTTCGACGAAACACGCTGCAGAAAACTAATTTAAAGTGATAAACGCCACAATAGTCCACATAGAAATTCTGAAACAAACAATCGAAAACGTGCTAATGAACTTGTTAGAAAAGATTCATAATCAAGGATTTAATATATAACAAAAGACACAACCTTGATGAACACTTTACAGTAACTAACGCCCTGACCTGCTGCGAAACGCAACCGAAATCCTCGAATACCTAGCATATAAAAGAAAGCAAACTACACAATGGCGACCCTTCGTAAAGCTACCTTAACCTAGCCACAAGGACTCTATCTCCCGTCCAAAAATGTACCTTTGACAACCTATGCTTTTACTTTATTTTTTTCCATTTTTTATAGTCTATAGAGATTTTTGTTTCTTAAGTTTCTTGTTGCTGCAATCTGGTTGAGAATTACTTTTGCTCAAAGATCTGTCTTTTATTTGTTTTTAGATAGAAAGATGTAGTTGCTGCAAGCATATAAATAAATAATAACTGTGATGTGCCCCTGGTCTCAAGACACGGTATCAGGGATCGCTGCTGTAACTCCTCGGGTGAGATTTTAAAGAGATAACGCCGATTGTAGTTTAGACACTATATATTTACTCACACTGAGTTACAATACTTTGTTAATTTGTAAACCCGTAACAAAAGATGTTATGTCGAGCGACATAAGTTCGTTGCTGTACAATATGCACTTGAGCCCACTCGTTATCTTTGGCGGTGTTTATATACACCGATTTTTGGCTTGTTACCGGGTAGGATACTTCCGCGGTTACTGGCCTTCGGTCAGTGCACTTGCTTAGCTAACAATTGCTTGCTAGGCACTTTCTACCCAAAATCAGGAGATTTTGAGTGTTGTTTGTTTGGCAACTGGGTGCATTGCCCGGTGCGACGCCCGGTGTGAATGCCAGACGGTGTTGTACGCGCGAGGTATCACTTGACACCTTTATCGCTTGTGACATTCGTTGTGTGAGTGCATCACTCTCATAACAACTGTTAGAAGTAATTTGAATAAATAATAATTGAATACCAAAGAGTAGTTATCAAGAAATGAAAAGAAAAAGATTTAAATAACCTCAAATAACATGTAAAAATACTTATTGATGTATATTCAAAATACTCTTGAATGTTTGTACAGATTTCCAGTGCTATTTAAAGGCGTCAAAAGTGTTTTTGGACGAATGCATTCTGCGATTAACAAAGTATCTTTGATTTCTTTAACTTAAAAATAATGAGATAAGTAAGTTATTGTTATTACTTATAGAAAACTTATAGAATACTTATAGAAAACATTTCATCTGGTACAGGTGAGTCATCTCTATCAACTATCACAATTAGGCATGTTGTACGTCACACTTAAGTCAATTGACATTTCCCTGATCTTGTTATTTCTCGTTTTAACCTCGTTTTAAAACGCACGTATGGACATTGTCAGAGTTATGTGTGCTAACTTCATGCTAGTGCTAGTGACTGCCAATGAGAAGTGACTTTACTATAATTGATTTTTTACTATAATTGGTTTCTGCTTCTAAATCTAACGAAGAATGAAAGGCAAGATTCAATCATATTAGAGTATCACTGAGCGCTCACTGATCCGCTCAGTCTGCTGAACGCGCCTATTGTTTCTTAGGGCTCTAGCGCGATTTTGCGACACACAATATCCAATGAGAGCTCTCTTTTTTCGAAAAAGTAGTAATGTAAAATCGCGCTAGTCTGCCGGAGCCCTTACTGGGTGTATTTTACGCGCCGATGCGAACGTCGATACGAAAGGAAATTATCTAAAAAGTAACTATAATGTACCTGGACTTCCGTTTCCGGGCCGTTGTGAATTAGACGTGTGTGGTTAGCCGATAATTATATAGAGTGAGATTGACAGGTTTAGAGGTGAAAAGAGGAGTGGGATAGCGTGGTGTGATTGTGGACAGCGAGTGGAGTGCGTGGGTGATTGAGATTGAGTGGGGGGAGGAGTGTGTAAGCGAGAAATTGCATATAAATTAGGTGAGTTGGCAGCAGAGTAGAAACAGGGAGTAGTGTCAAGACAGGCGTGCGGGACGCGAGGATAAAGAAGAGCAGAGAATAGGAGGACTGGAGGTCTAGAGGGGGGAAAGAACAGTTAAGGCGATTTCACAAGAGACAACGGGCCTAGTATAAAACATAAGTATGAGTTATATAGAGAGAAGAAGAAGCGATAGTTATACGTCGTTAGAGGGAGGAAGGGGAAGTAAGAGAATGGCAAAATCACTGCCGGGAGAAGAGGGGGACGAGTTGGTTAGAGATTTAAGGACATGGAAAGATGATATAATAGAGGGATTAAAAATAGTAAAGACGGAAATAAAAGAGGAGTTAAAAGAGATAGTAGAAAAACAGGGGAAAAGGATGAGAGAGGGAATAGAGGCTTTAAGAAAAGAAATTAGGGACCTTAGGGGGAGGAAGAATAAATGGGAAAAAGAAAGAAAGGAGTTAGTAGAGGCGAAGGAGGAGTTGAAAAGAAGGATAGAAAAGATGGACACTGTAGGAGATAGAATGCTGGATAAGAGAGTTGGAAAGATGGAGAAGAAGATGGAGTTGATAGATAGGAAAGAGAGGAGGAAAAATGTTATAATTAGGGGGGTGGCAGTAAAGGAGGGTAGGAGGAAGGAAGCCATAGAAGGGGTGTTTAAAGATATAGGGGCGGAGGTGACGGTGAAGGGAACTAGAAATATAGGAAAAGTAAATAAGAAAGGGAGGGAGATGATATGGGTAAGGTTAGAAAATGAGGAGCAGAGGAAAGAGGTGTGGAATAAAAAGAAGAATCTAAGAGGGGGAGAAAAAAATTTTAGCAGATGGGACGTGGAAAAAAATGAGATGAAGGTTAGAGAAGATAGCGAGAACAGAAGAGGAAAAAGGAAATAGGGTATGGCTAGGTTATGGTAGGATTAGAATAGGAGAGAGTTGGTGGAGGTGGGATGAAGAAGAGGAAGTACTAATAAATGAGAAGGGAGAGGTTAGGGTAGAGGAGAGAGGGGAAAAGAAGTGAGGAAAAATGTGAGGGGTACAAGGAGAGAGGGGAGGATAGATGAGAAGGGAGTGAGGATCGCGTTCTGGAAAGTGGCAGGGTTAGGGAACAAAGATAGAGAATTTTAAGAGGGTTTAAAAGAATGGGATGTAATGTGTTTGATGGAGACGTGGTTAGATGGAAAGGAATGGAAAAAGGTAAGGAATAGGTTGCCAGGGGGTATGAATGGGGAGTGTAGAATGCGGGAAGGAAAAATAAGAAAGATAGGGCAATAGGAGGAATAATTGTGGGAGTTAGAACAGGGTTAAGAAAGGTAGAAATCAAGATAGAAGAAATAGGAAAAGGGATGATGTCGGTGAGAGTTAAATTAGATAGGGAAAATTGGAGGATTGTAGGTGTTTATGTGAGGGACGAGGAGAGGGAGAAAGTAATGCAGAGAATATGACAAATTATAGAATCGAAGGAAGGTGGAACTAGGGTAGTAATAAAGGGGGATTTTAACACAAGGACCGATTGTGAAGGAGGAAGCTGGATAGATGAGATGGACAGGAGGCATAAGGGAGATATGAGACGAGGAGAGTAAAAAACGTTTTAAGGAGGAGTTAGAAAAGGAAATGGAGGCAGGAGAAGGGAGGAAGATAAACGAGGAATCGGAAGGTATGGAAAAGAGAATCACAGGAGCAGTAGGTAGGATAGAGAGGAAGAGAAGAAAAGGAATGAAAAATAGTAAGGGTTGGTGGAACGAGGATTGTAGGAGGATGAAAAAGAAAGTGAGAGGAGAATTGAGAAAGTGGAGAGGGGTAAGGAAGAGAAGGGGAGTTATTTAGAGAAGAAGAGGGAGTACAGGGAGTTATGTGAGAGGAAAAAGAAACAGGGGAATAGGATATAGGAAAAAAAGGCGGAGGAGACGAGGAGAGAGAGTGAAGTGTGGGAGATAATAAATAAGGATAGGAGGAGAAGGAAAAAGGTGTACGAGGGAACAGAGATGGAAAAATGGAAGGAGTATTTCATGTGCTTGCTAGGGGGAGTAGAAGAGAGAGTTGTTAGGGGGGAAGAAAGGGGATATGGAAGAGGAGGAGTGTATGAGGAAGTAATAAGTAAGGAGGAAGTGAGAAGCGTAGTAGGGAGGTTAAAATTAGGAAAGGCGGGGGGAATTGATGGAGTACCGAATGAAGTGTGGAAGTAGGGGGGAGAGAGGTTAGAGGAATGAATGGTGGTGGAATTTTTGAATAGGGTGTGGAAGGGAAAGGAGTGGCCAGAGAAGTGGAAAGAGGGGGTAGTGGTTTCAATTATTAAAAAGGGGGAGGGGAAAAACATGGAAGAGTATAGAGGGATAACGCTGATGCCCTCACTGTAAAAAGTGTATGCTATGATTCTAGTGAAGAGGTTGAAGGAAGATATAAAGAGAAAGGGGATAATTCCAGACAATCAAGCAGGTTTTAGGAAGAGCAGAGGTACGATAAATAACATTTTTGTACTTAATTACCTGGTGAATAGAAGCATAGGTAGAAAAGAAGAAAAATTAGTAGCGTTGTTCATTGACTTGAAGGCAGCATTTAATTCGATTGACAGGGGTATCTTAATCAGAACGATGAGAGAGAAAGAGAGGTAAGAGAGGGATTGATAGAGAGAGTGGAAACCTTATTAAGAGAGACGAAAAGTAGAGTTAGAATAGGCGAGGAGATGGGAGAAGAGTTTTGGACAGGTAAGGGAGTAAGACAGGGCTGCCCGCTGAGTCTATTGCTAATCAACTAATATCAGATTTAAAGGAGGTTATGGGGAAAGTTAAGTGGGGAGGAGGTTGAAGATAGGTGGAGAGAGAGTTTGCACGTTAGCATACGCGGATGACTTAGTGGTTATAGCGGAGGAGGAAGATTAGATGAGGAATATGATAGAGAGGCTAGAAGCGTACTTAGACGAAAAGAACTTACAAGGAAACCTCGCGGACCCGAAAATTCTGATTTTAATGAAACTTGGCATAAATGTACAAGGGGTAAATACATGAATTTATAAATTAAAAGTTAATGCTTATAAACGGTTCAAAGGGTTGAAACCACCCTTCAAAAATGTTGAGTTTTTGCCTTTTCTCGATATATCTCGTAAACTAAACAAAATATTAAAAAATGTTTTATACAAAAGTTTTACAGCATAAATACCTCCATTTAACTACGCTATTCATTTTTCGAAAAAAAAAAAAAAAATTTTTTTATAAAAAAATTTTTTTTTAAATAAATAGCATAGTTAAATAAAGGTATTTATACTGTAAAACTATCGTATGAAACATTTTTTTATATTTTGTTTAGTTTACAAGATATATCGAGAAAATGCAAAAATGTCTTAACTTTGAAGTATGGTTTCACCCCTTCAAACCGTTTTTGAATCAAAATAAAACAATTCTAAATTAATATATTTACTCCCTCTACACTTATGCCAAGTTTCATTAAAATTAGAAAATTTTTTGTTTGATCTTATAAACGGTTTGAAGGAGTGAAATTACCCTTTAAAGGTTGAGATATTTTTACCTTTTCTCGCTATATCTCGTAAACTAAACAAAATAAAAAAAAATGTTTTATACAAAAGTTTTACAGCCTAAATACCTTCATTTAACTACGCTGTTCATTTTTCAAAAAAAAATTTTTTTTTAATTAAAATAAATTTTCAATAAAATTGACTTTTATGTATATAGCATTTATAAAATAATTATACTATCTTATACTACGTTCTATTTATATCATCTATGTGTATATTATGTATGTTATATATTATCTATGTTATAATACTATACATTTATATTATCTGCATCCCTATATGTATTAGTTTTCATCTAACAGTTGCGCAATATTAGAGTAGTCACGTTGCTTTCACACAATTCATTCTGTCTACGTCACATATTTCACATTCAAGTTTTATATTCGTCATATCACGGTATATATCAAATATGAAATGGAAATCACGTATTAAAGTTTGATATCTTTATTAATGATGTTACGCATCATTTTCACATCTGTATCAAGTCTAACGTGTGCTTAATCAGTACATCAGTATCACATCTAACGTGTGCTTGATTTTTCTGTTAGATTATTTAATTAAGCGAAGCGTAATGTTACACGTAAATGTTGCGAATGTTCTTAATATGTTAATTATTTTATTTTAAATTATACATATTCCACCTATAAATGAAAGAGAAATACAATTACGTGATGTGATAGAGGATATTACAACAAATGATATTATAACATTGAATGTGACTTATCATTTGATGTACACACTGATACTGCTTTAGAATTTTAAAATTATTGGGAAGTGGATTTACCTGACATAGAATATGTAACAAATGATGAGAAAGAATTTTTTTTTTATGATAATTGTGGTAGGGACTTCATCTTTCTGAAGCGACGTTGCACTCCTAAAAGAGAGTGTCGGCCTTTTATCACTTCTCCAATATTCGACGGCTTTCCTTTTATAGCTACTATTTAAAATTTCGTCTTCTGGTTCACAATTATATTCATTATCAAGTTCATAATCAACATTATCATTTTCTAAAAATTCTCCCACTTTATTTGTTACATATTCTATGTCAGGTAAATCCACTTCTAAATAATTTTGAAATTTTAAAGCAAAATGAGTGTGTACATCAAATGATAAGTCATTCACTGCATTTGTTATAATATCCTTTATCACATCACGTAATTGTATTTCTCTTTCATTTATAGGCGTTGGTGGAATATGTGTAATTTGAAATAAAATAATTAACATATTAAGAACATTTGCAACATTTATGTGTAACATTATGCTTCGCTTAATTAAAAACAATCTAACAAGAAAAATTAAGCACATGTTAGATGTGATACTGATGTACTGATCAAACACACGTTAGACTTGACACTGATGTGAAAATGACGCGTAACACCATTAATAAAGATACCAAACTTTTATTAATACGTGATTTCATATATGATACATACCGTGACATTACGAATATAAAACTTGAATGTGAAATATGTGACGTAGAGAGAATGAACACTGTGTGAAAGCAACGTGACTACTAATATTGCGCAACTGTTAGATAAAAACTAATACATACAAGGATGCAGATAATATAAATGTATAGTATTATAACGTAGATAATATATAACATATATAATATACACATAGATGATATAAATAAAACGTAGTATAAGATAGTATAATTATTTTATAAATGCTATATACATAAAAGTCAATTTTATTGAAAATTTATCTTAATTTAAAAAAAAATTTTTTTTTTCGAAAAATAAACAGCGTAGTTAAATGGAGGTATTTATGCTGTAAAACTTTTGTATAAAACATTTTTTTATATTTTGTTTAGTTTACGAGATATATGGAGAAAAGGTAAAAATATCTCAACCTTTGAAGGGTAGTTTCACTCCTTCAAACCGTTTATAAGACCAAACAGAAAATTTTCTAATTTTAATGAAACTTGGCATAAATGTAGAGGGGGTAAATACATTAATTTAGAAATGTTTTATTTTGGTTCAAAAACGGCTTGAAGGGGTGAAAGCACGCTTCAAAGTTGAGACATTTTTGCATTTTCTCGATATATCTCGTAAACTAAACAAAATATTAAAAAATGTTTCATACAAAAGTTTTACGGCATGAATACCTCTATTCAACTATCATATTTATTTTTTTTAAATTTATTTTTCAAAGAAAAAAAAATTTGTTTTTGAAAAAAATTTTTTTTTTTTAATAAATAACTTAGTTAAATAGAGGTATTTATACTGTAAAACTTTTGTATGAAACATTTTTTAATATTTTGTTTAGTTTACGAGATATATCCAGAAAAGGCAAAAACTCAAAATTTTTAAAGAGTGGTTTCAACCCTTTAAACCGTTTATAAGCACCAACTTTTAATTTCTAAATTCATGTATTTCCCCTCTACATTTATGCCAAGTTTCATTAAAATCAGAATTTTCGGGTTCGCGAGATTCCCTTGTTAGTTTTAAACCCAGAGAAATCGAAAATAATGAGATTTAGAAGGTGAGGAAGTAGGGTGAGTAAAAAGAGCTGGTGGTGGAAGGGAAGGAGAATAGAAGAAGTCAGGGTGTACAGCTATCTGGGATATATCATGCAAAAAAAACGGGTGACAAGAGGCGCAGGTAAGCGACAGAGTAAGGAGAGCGGCGGCAGTAATGGGATAGGTTTGGGGGATCGGGAAGAGAAGGTATAGCAAGGATTGGGGGAGGAGGTTTTGGATGTTCGACAAGCTGGTATAGACAATAATGAGTTATGGAGTAGAAGTATGGGGCTGGAAGGAGAGAGAGAGTATAGAGAGGTTAGAGGAAAGATATTTAAGGTGGGTTTGGTCTGGAACACACCGGGGTATATGGTAAGAGAAGAGATACAGAGAAACAAATTGAGAAGCAGAGCGGGAAGGAGAGCGTGGGCATATGAAATGAGGTTAGATGAGGGGAGGGGCAGTGAGTTGGCAAGAAAATGTTTAGAGGAGATAAGAGCAAAAGGGTAGGATAGGAAAGGTAGGGGTAGAGTGAGAAGAGGAGAGAAAAAAGTTTTTTGAGTATAGAAGATGGAGATTGGGGGAGATAGAGGAGGGACGTAGAGAAGAGGTATTAGAGGCGATTATAAGTAAGAAGAGGCAGTTACAGAGGAAGAACAGATGGAAGAGAATTAGAGAGTCAGAATATAACAAGTGTTATAAATGGGTAGAAGAGGAAGGAATTCCAGGGTATTTAAAAAAGGGAGAGAAAGTAGATGGAATAGAGTTCTGAGATTTAGGTTAGGCAATGGGATGAGAGAAAATAGATATTGGGAAGATGAGGAAAAGAGGATGTGTAAATTGTGTGGATGAGTGAGACTTGGGAGCATGTGTGGGAGGAGTGTAAAGATTGGAGCGGAGGTGGCGGGAGTTGGCAAGAAGCGAAGGGAAGGATTTTGGGAGCGGAAGATAAGGGGGAGAGCTGGTTAAGGGAACTAGAGGGAGAGAAAGGGAAGGGAGAAGGAGTACGCAGAGGGAGAGGAGTAGATGCAAGATTGGATTGATTGGCAGAGGAAACGGAAGTCCATAAAGCGTTGTGTGTGTGTGTGTGTGTGCGAAGCGGAGGAGGTGTGGAGGCAATGGTAGGCCGAAGCACCATGATTTTTTGTAGGTTAAGATAGTTTTTTAAGAGTAGTTGTAAGTGTTGAATGTACAGAGATTGTAAACCCTGAGGGGAAACAATAAAATTATATATATAATAACTAAAATGTACCTAAATATAGGTACTAATACATAAAAAATTGTACCTAGGTATAGGTACCAGAAAAGAAAAGTACTTTGGTAGGTACATAAATTTGTAATTAGTCACAGTACTACACAACAATGAATACAGGTGCAAATACAAAAACACGGAGAGAAGTACCGGAAGTACTCCACGGAACTATTAATTATAATGAGGCGCGCAGGGGGGTACGCGACCACCAAGCATTTAGATATGCTATACTATACAAGAATATGGACTTGCGATATAAATTTCGTCGAAAGAAGATAGCGCCGCAGCTAGGTGAAAAGTGGAATGCTGGCTCTGTTAGTGATTAACCCTCGCTTGACTTGTGAATCAGTTAAATATTGCTGTAAATGTCAATCAATATTTACAACTATTAATTAGCTTAAATAAAACTTTAAATAAACGTTTCTAATAATACTAATTTTTATTTTTTGGTATACTAATAACATATATAATGCCGGTATCTTGGTGACAAAAGATGGTTCTTATCCTTACAACGTTATCAATATTTAACTAACGCACAACTCTACGTCACACCTCATCTATTTAATCAACATCAATATAAAATTAATTAATCAGAGAGCAACATAACTCAGATTTTACACTGGTGTTAATGAGATAGATAAGATGTTGCGTGATATAGAATTGTGGATCAGTTAAATATTGCCGTAATTGTCAATCAATATTCACAACTATTAATTAGCATGAATAAAGCTTCAAATAAACGTTTTTAATAATACTAATTTTTATTTTTTACTTTACTAGTAATATATATATATATATAAAATTACAAAATCCAAGATAATATTTTTGATCATATCAAATTCATCCTAAGTGATATATAATTTATAAATACTACAAAATGCATGATATCCAAACAAAAGTACTTTTTTAACCCTTCGAGGTCACACTGGGTGATTACCACCCATCGCTTAAATTCAACACATTATATCTTTCCGATTTAAGAAAAAATGATACTAGCAACGCCATTTAATGGTAATTCAAGGTTTCATCTATGCTCTTGTACTATTCTGTAACTGAAAGTCGCGTTGATTTGTTTTTGGCAGTCGTCCAAAGACAAGGTAGGGTGGTAGCCACCCCATGTGTGACCTCCGTGTAAGTTTTTTGTGTTTTCTAGTGGTTCGAATTTTTGTGTTTTTTGTGGTCTAAAAAGTTTAAAAGTATGATATAATACAGATTCTTATGCCTAGAATTAAAAAAAAATCTTTATGTTAATTTATTCTTCGAAAATATGCAGCATAATGGCCTATAATTTACGGCAGCGACCGATGCAAGATATTTTACAAAATGATGGACGTAATGATTTCAACGATTTTAATTCGCATGTCGAGGAAAATCATATTCAAGCGATTCAGAGCAATCTGTGGACGAGACGGACAGTGATCTTGAAAATGTAACGTTAGATTAACGCATTCTAACATTGCACGCGGTAGACCGCAATCTATTTTGCGAGGAAAAAATGATTTTGCCTGACATACGAAAAAGTGACGCTCAAGTAAATACTATCGTAACATGACTTTTCTATAAAAATACCTGTTTTTCAGTATACTAAAATACTCCATATTTAGTATGTAAAATAAACACTCTTTTTGAAAAAATGGTCAAAGACATATTTTTTTCTTTGACAAAACTTGAACAATAAAATTCTAAATTTTTAGCTAAAAATATCGAAAATTAAAAAAGTTATAATTTATTTTGTAAAAACTCTTTTTTTTCTAATGTTGGAAGATTAACAAATTTTTTTAGGTACTAACGGTTTTAGATTTTTACTTAAATAATATCAGAATACATTTTCCAAACATTCAAGTTTATCCATGAATTTTTTGTTAGCATATCTTTAATAATTTCACAAATACAATATTTTAAAAATGACGATGGGTGGTAACCACCTAGTGTGACCTCGACGTTAAAAAAAAGAAGTGTGACCTCGAAGGGTTAAAAAAGTTTAAAAAAAGCGCGCCAAGTGTGTGGTTTTTCTTTAAGGAAAAAATCACAAAATCCAAGAATACTTTTGATAAATTCAACTTAAGTGATATTTTTATAACAAAAAAAACAAGATAAAACTTTTGATTAAATTTAACCTAAGTAATAATTTCTAAAATGGTATAACTTTGATTATTAAAGTAACAATTATTTTAAATAAAAAATTATTGTATTCACACACACAAATTAATTTTTCTATAAAAATAATGATATGTAAATGTTTATCGCCAATTAAGAGTGAACACTACAAAATGAGTGTTAAGTTTTTTCTCTACAAAAATAATGAGATGAAGAAATATGCGCCAATCTATAAAAATAGATGTTTATTCTTTGGCTGGCATTCATAGTTTGATTATTCATTAAGCTTGTATCAAATTAGAGATTGATATTGGGATTGAATTGAAATGTAATTAATTAGGAACAAAACCAATATTCTTTAACTTTGTTTTAAATGATTAAATTCCCATAAATATTTTACTATAGAAACTTAGCGCCGCTAAACCGAATAATTTGCCAGCTCTCTTTCTTTTCTTTTTGTGCGTGCATCTGAATGTGTGTGTGTGTGTGTGTGTGTGTGTGTGTGTGTGCGGGCGCGCGCGCGCGTATGTTTAGTATATAACTTAGTTTATAAAGAAGCAGTTTTTAATATCTTAGTCTTTTATACTTGCTTACGTTTAAATGTCTCTCTGTCTCTTTCTGTCATGCGTGGATGTATCCCAGGTAGCAAGGTGACGTTAATACGACGTCAATAATTCGTCATTTAAGGTCGCAGACGTCATGTTACCAAATTAAGACGTAATAGTAACGTCATTTTTTGACCTATTAATTACGTCAGTCATTTATCCATTCTACAACGTATTTCCGACGTCATATTCTTGACTAATTAATAACGTCAGTTAATTGATCATTTTACGACGTATTAATAAAATTTTATTAGTGACTAATTACTGACGTTAACTATAATTCTTTGTAATAATTGACGATTTGACCTCAAATGACAAATTATTGAGGTCTAGTGGACGACACCTTGCTACCTATAACTATCATTATTTAAAGATTGGTTAATAAACAACATTATTAAAATTAATATAATATTTTATATAATTAATACTATCAATATTTTAGAATCATCCCAGGCAGCACATAATATTTATGATAAATATTTATTAATATTTATTAATATTTATTTTTTCAAAATATTATATAAATATTTTATACATATTTTATATATACGAAGAAAAAAAATCTTTATTCAACATATTAAAATATAGATTAAATATTTTATATAATATTTATGGTAAATAAAAGATAAAGATTTGTATAAGTAATATTATGTAAATATTTATAAATATTTTTATAATATTTATGATAAATCTTTATGATTTGTCAAATCTAAGACCACAAAAATATTTATAAAATATTTGGATAAATATTTATAAATTATTTAAATAAATATTATAAATATTTTATAAATATTTTGTAAATATTGCGTTTTGTCTGAGGTATAATTTAGCTTTATCAAAAGAACAGAGCAAAAACATATTTCTATAAGTTATTCCACATGTTATTTTGCATATGTAAAAATCAGGAAAAAAACTGTAAATTTATATTTATTTATAAAAATATTAGTTAACTACAAGTTTCATGTTTCTCGCATCTATTGAACTGATCTATAACAAATATGTATTCATGATCATCAAGTGTTCATGGATCATCACAAAGGGCTAGGTAGTGTACGATCTTCGAAGTCAAGCAACGTCGACGGCGGTTCAGAGTTGGATGGGTAACCGCGGAAGTTAGGCAATTCCAAATGTAACTATGGTGTAGTGGGTCGTGATGCTTGTTGAGAAACAACGTAGATTTTTTTTTACATTATAATTATGTTATTTCGATATTTTCATAATGCAAGTACTGCATATATAGGACATGTACCCGAAATATTTTCTAAAACGTCAAAATAACGGCTTTTACTACCTGGGATAGTCATAAAAATGACGTTAAAATGTCGTCTTTATTAAATGTAATCTAAAAACCTATGTTTTGTCATAAAAATAACAATAAAATACCGTCAAATGTACGATACTAGCTTCTTGAAAATGACGTCAATAATATGAAAATAATGACGTATTTTTGACGTCAATATATGACGTCGTTAAGATGAGACAAATGTACGTCAGTTTTACGACATTTAGACGTCATTTTATCTCGACATTATGACGTCTGGTTCGTCATAAAATGACCAAAAAATGCCGTCAATTAAACGTCACCTTGCTACCTGGGATAATGTTATACGTATTATTTTAATATATAAATTAATTCGTAAAAAAGCGATTTTTTATTAAAACAAATTATTCGGTGTAGCGGCGCCAAGTTTCTATAGTAAAATATTTATTGAAATTTGACCATTCAAAGCAAAGTTAAAGAATATTGGTTTTGTCCCTAATTAACTACATTTCAATTCAATCCTAATATCAATCTCTAATCTGATACAAGCTTAATGAAAAATCAAATATAAATGCCAGCCAAAGAATAAACATCTATTTTTATAAATTGACGCATATTTCTTCATATCATTATTTTTGTAGAAAAAAAACTTAACACTTATTTTATAGTGTTCACTCTTAATTGGCGCAAAACATTTACATATCATTATTTTTGTAGAAAAATTAATTTGTGTGTGAATACAATAATTTTTTATTTAAAATAATTGTTACTTTAGTAATCAAAGTTATACCATTTTAGAAATGTATATTACTTAAGTTGAATTTATTCAAAAGTTTTATCTTGGATTTTTTTCGTTATAAAAAAATATCATTTGAATTTATCAAAAGTATTCTTGGATTTTGTGATTTTTTCCTTAAAGAAAAACCACACACTTGGTTATTAATTTACACGGAATTTAATGTAAAATTACACAGGCACACACAAAAAAAGTCGTTGGTCCGGCGGCTGACTAGACTAGTCAACCATTATGTATACCCAGATAGCACAAGGACATTCATTGTATGTCCAATGGATATCTCCTTCTGGACATTCGGACATCCATTAAAAGTCCAAATAAGGTCCGTCGGACATTCGATGGACGTCCATAGGATATACGTTTGGCACAACTTTGTACGTTC
This sequence comes from Monomorium pharaonis, assembly GCF_013373865.1. Classification (NCBI taxonomy): domain Eukaryota; kingdom Metazoa; phylum Arthropoda; class Insecta; order Hymenoptera; family Formicidae; genus Monomorium; species Monomorium pharaonis. Next base: position 18,470,728 of record NC_050470.1, read on the forward strand.
ATAGAAAGTCCTTTAATGGACGTCCATGGGATATACGTTTGTCGCAATTTCGGACATTCATAGAAAGTTCGAAATAAACCAAATTTTGGACCTATTATGGTTTGATTATTTCTTTTGGGCCTTTTTCAATTAAAGAGCTTGCTGCAATAGTGGGTTAATCCAAAATTTGTAAAAATCATCGACATAAAGCATAAACTGCGCATTTCCTGCAAAAAGCTCTTGAAAAGTGTCCGGCAGAAAGACAAAGAGGAGACATGGTCCGGGTCAATTTCTTTCTCTGTCTAGCGCCCATTATGCTACTGGTTAGACAGTCCTAATTTACACCGAGCACTTGGTACGCGTATCAAGTAGTGAATTTAAGCTGATCAGCCAATGATTAAACACATTCATTAGTTATTTATTATTTGATACGCGTACCAAGTGCTCGGTGTAAACTAGGTCAGAGACAGCGCTTGACTCAAACCAATTGCTGTATCCCTCTTTTGGTCGGAAAAAGAAACGACAAAAAAACGAAAAAGAAAAAGAAAAAAAAGAAAAAGAAACGAAAATTAAAAAACGAAACAATAAAAAACGAAAAAAAAACAATAATATATTATAACAAACATTTAAAAAAATATCAATAATTAATAATGTTAATAATAAATTAAAAAATAATACGTATTATTTCATATTACATATTTCATATTATATCTAAAAATAAAACAATTAAAATAAACCTTTTGAAAATTAAAAATAATATAATTTATTATTATTTATAAATTAATGTTAATTAGAAATATTGTAAATAATATATATATATATAATTTACAATATTTCTTTTAGATTACATAATAAAAATAATAAAGATAGATTATATAAAAGTAATGTAGGCAGTCTTTCTTCTTAAATCTTAATCTTAATGCGGTAAGGTCAGGACGAATAACGTAACGAAACTCAAACGTAAGGAACAACAATGTATATTTCCGTAACAATGGGTATTGCACAAGACGAGGCTACGGAGAATCCGTTGGTCAAGCCGCGGACGCGGCTTATATACTATCTTCGGTCACTAGGACCGGCCAATTAGCATTCGCTTGACCGGGTCCTTGCTCGGTACTCGTTGAGCGGGGGGGGGGGCGAGGCGTCACCCGCGTTTTCCCGATCCTTCTTTCTTTCAACGGTCGAACATGTCTCGACGCGTCACCGCACGTCGAACACCTTTCTACGCTTCTATATGCTTCTATCGAGATCTTCACCGCTACAGTTCGGCCAGCCTGACCGTTGATCGTCCCGATTAACAAATAAGCTTAGAGAAAGTAAATATGACAAGGAAAAATACAAAATTACGAAGCGCAAACGATACAAACATTATGTTACTGGAGTATCCCTTAATCTAACTTAATTTTAATTTTAACATTACCTTAAACCTAACTTAATTTTACGCTAACATTTCCTTAAGCTATCCCGCTTGCCGGTTTCCATAATCGCATGTTCGACGCTTCCCAAGTCCCGTGATACGGCGTTTGTGATAATTGGAATCCCTCAACGTCCGTGATCACGTAGCGATCGTTTCTTAAAACGCGGCTCACTTGGTAAGGTCCTTTAAATCGCGGTATCATTTTCGGCGAAACTCCTGCCGTGCTATCAAAATTCCGGATCATGACTTTGTCTCCTACTTTATACTTTTCCGCAGCTTTATGCTTCCGATCATAATCGCGCTTGTTAACGTTCTGGTTCTTCTCAATTCGCTCGCTCGCTCGTTTTCGCAAATTCGTTAGATCGCAAGGCGGTTTCGTTTGTCCGGTGGCTTCGAATGCGTCTCGCAAACCATCGATCGCGTTTCCTCGCTGATGCAAACCAAAAAGTAACTTACTCGGACATTCATTCGTGGCCTTCGATACGGTATTGTTGCATGCAAATTCTACATCTTTAATAACGTTATACCAATGAGTGCTCCTTTCGTCGGCCAATTTCGCTATCATCGGTAATATTGTACGATTATATCTTTCTACTTGACCATTCGCCTGGGGCGAGGCGGTGGCAATTTTCACATGTTCAATATTTCGATCTTTCAGAAATTCCTCGAACTCTCGAGACGTAAAACAATTACCTCGGTCGGAAATAATTCGCAACGGTCGACTGTAATGCTCGAAATAGGACCTAAGGCATTTTATGACTTCCGATGCGTTCGTTGTTCTCGTAGCATACAGCTTTAAATATTTCGTGAAGGCATCGACAACGAGAAATATATAATGAAACTTGGAGAATTTCGATCGGGAACTAGGGGCTAAATGATCGATATGCAACGTAGCAAACGGTACGTCGCCCTTTGGTATGTTATGCAACGCTCCTTCCGGTTTCCCTGATTTCGGCGTAAACGCGATACACTTAAGACATCTCTTAATGTATTTCTCGATTTTCGATCTCATTTCCGGAAACCAATAATAGTCTTGAATATTTCGAAAAGTTTTTTCGGCACCGACGTGACTCATTTCGTCATGGTACTTGTGAATGATATTCGACTCTAATGCCGTGGGAACATAAAATAAAACTTTATCTCGATGTTTTCTGTAAACCAGCCCGTTTCTCATTTCAAACAATTTGCTTTCCGACTGCTCTAAACTCGACCGGATTTCGGCGATCACCGGATCATCGTTCTGACATAATGCGAGGTTTCTATCGAAAGAATTATCTTCGAGTACTAATACTTGCCGGCTCAACGCGTCGACATGTAACATGCGTGATCCCGATCGGTGCTCTAAAGTGTAATCGAAATCTTGCATTTCGAGTACCCATCGCGCAATACGCGGATTCGTATCCTTTTTGTTCAACGTTAGGCTCAACGCTTGGCAGTCCGTAATTATCTTAAACTTAAGCCCGAGCAAATATATTCGGAATCGGCGGAGAGCGTAAATTATGGCCAAGGTCTCTAATTCAAAACTATGGTATCTCGATTCGACGTCGGTCGTTCGTTTAGAAAAATAAAATATCGGGTGCAACTTCCGGTCAGTTTTCCTCTGCATTAAGATCGCGCCGAAACCTATCGCGCTCGCGTCGCAATGTAGCTCGGTTTCGTCCCGTGGGGAATATATGCTTAAGATGGGTGCGTCGATTAAACGATTTTTTAACGCTTTAAAGGATTGCTTCTCTGTCTCCTCAAATCGGAACTCCGCATTCTTTTTAACAAGGTCATATAAAGGCTTGGCTATGACTGAAAAACCTTCCACGAACTTTCTAAAATACGAGCAAAGCCCTAAAAAACTTTGTACATCCCGGACGTTTCGCGGAATCGGGAAACTCTTTACCGCTTCGAGCCCTTGCTCCGTCGGTCGAATTCCGTCGCCAGTTACCGTATATCCTAAGTAATTAAGCTTCGTCTGTAGAAACTGACGTTTATCGAGACGTAACTCTAACAAATTTTCAACGAGTAGCTTAAAAACTTCGCCTAATACTTGGAGGTGATGCTCGATCGTCTCGGTGGCAATCAAAAAATCATCTAAATAAACTAATACCTCTCCGGCGTTAATCTGTTCCCTGAATATTTGCGTGACATAACGTTGAAACTTGAGAGGGGCGCCTTTTAACCCGAAGGGCATTTTTAAGTATTCATACTGCCCGAACGGCGTGACGAATGACATATACTTTATTGACTCCTCATGCATTCTCACGTGAAAGAATCCGTCTCTAAGGTCTAATATCGTGAAATATTTTTTCCCCTCTAACAAATCCAGCTGATCTTCGATCAATGGGAGCGGAAAATTATCGCGCTTCGTCATCTTATTGAGCGTCCTAAAATCCACGCACATTCTCGTTTCTCCGTTTTTCTTCTTCGTCAAAACGATCGGTGAGGCGTATTCGGACGTGCTCTCCCTAATAATGCCTCTCGTAATCAATCCGTCCAAAATTTCGCGTAACTTAATCTTCTCGACGTGTGAAAGCCTGCGCGGCGCGTAAGAAAAGGGTTTGTCGTCCGTAATCGTAAGTTGCATAACGTTCTCTACCGCGGGTCTCGAAGGTCTTTGCACACTAACATAATTAGTTTCAAATAAATCGCGCACTCGAGTCTTCACCTCAAGCGAAAGGTCATTACTGATTTGCATATTCTGCGAAGAAGTATGCGCGCCTTCCTTAACTATTTCTATATTCATAATATCATAAACTTCCTTGTTGCCGCATAACGATAATTTCGCCGATCTCATAAAGTCGCGTCCTAAAATAATCGGGCCTCGCATGGTATTGTTCGGTACGACTCTTAACATAATATTATACCGTTCGTTCTCGAAAACAACCGTCGCATTTACACCGCCGATTACATGCAACCCGCTACCATTAATTCCGTAAAACTGTTCGGGCTCTAAATTATTCGCTACAAATTCTTGAGGAACGTAACGCTCTTTAACAAAGCAAATCGGGCTCCCGGAATCAATTAACGCATCAAGACTTAAATTTAATTCGTTCCCGTCGTTACTTATCTGCAGTAAAATCGCTCGCCGAAAGTCGTCATCGTCTCGTTGTTCACGTGCTAGACAGTGGACGCCTTCTCCTGGAGATTCGCACTGGTCCGCTCGATGGCCAAACTTGCCACATTTATAGCAGGATCCTCTTTCCCTCTTTGGCTTGGTGCACTCCGCTGCGAGATGTCCTGCCTCGTTGCAATTGTAGCACTTCCGGGGATCCGCTTCCCTAGGCTTGCGCTGCTCCTTGCCGCGCGGTTTTGTTTTCTCTGCCGGCGATCGGTGACGGGTTCTTCCGGGTAACGGGACATTTGCAAACGCGGACAGCATTTCGTCGATTGTTTGGTAGCGCTGTACTCGTGCCTGCGTACGTAATTCCGGACTGGGAATGCCCTCGATGACGTAACTAATTGTCTCTGCCTCCGAAACAGGTACTCGATTTGCCAGAGTGACCTTATCGTGCAGGTAGTCTGCAAACGTTTCGCCCGCGCTCCATTTCCTTTCCTCGAGCTTGCGTCGTAAAATCAGCGTGTCTTGCCGTTGCCCGTACATCTTCCTTAATTCTCGTAATAGTTTGTCGCAGGTCAACTCAACACAGTCGACTCTCGAATGGTACCATTTCTGCGCCTTGCCTGTCAATCTGCTGCACACTAGCGCTTTTGCTTGATGGTCATTCACACTGTAGGAAGAGAGCAGTTTCTTTATTTGTTTCTCCCATCGGTCGAAGTCTATGCTGTGGCCGTCGAACTCTCCAACCAAATCCTTAAGTTCTTGCCATTTTCTTACACTAGTTCGATCGGATGTACTCTCTTCTGATCGCGGCGTCATCCTCAACAGATCGAGCTCCCTTCTTAATAACTCGGCTTCTCGGACGGCTAGCTCTCTCTCTCTTCGCAGAAGCTCGATTTCCCGAGTAGGCGAGACGATGCGCTCGGCGTTCGCTCTTTGCCGAGGTTCGTTCTGCTGTGCCTCGTGTACTTCATCGGCTGCGTTTTCTTGTATGCGTAGCTCTTCCGGGGAAACTCCTGCCTCCAGTAATCTTCTCGTCAATTCGGTCTTCGTGCCAGTGGTTACTAAGTTTCGACTCTTCAGCTTCTCCTTAAGGTCCGCGATCGTAAGCGCACTCATCGTAAAAACGTAAGACTTTGATTCGTAAAATAACGCGGCCTTCTTAAACGTAAGTTCTCGCACTAATTAGCTGATCGAGACGAAGGGTGCCAAAATCACACGCGTACACGCACTCACTCGTTGCGGGGACTTATACGCGGCACGCTGTTACGAGTCGGTCTAAAGCACTGACTCGAATCCCACTTCTGATATTGTAGGCAGTCTTTCTTCTTAAATCTTAATCTTAATGCGGTAAGGTCAGGACGAATAACGTAACGAAACTCAAACGTAAGGAACAACAATGTATATTTCCGTAACAATGGGTATTGCACAAGACGAGGCTACGGAGAATCCGTTGGTCAAGCTGCGGACGCGGCTTATATACTATCTTCGGTCACTAGGACCGGCCAATTAGCATTCGCTTGACCGGGTCCTTGCTCGGTACTCGTTGAGCGGGGGGGGGGGGGGCGAGGCGTCACCCGTGTTTTCCCGATCCTTCTTTCTTTCAACGGTCGAACATGTCTCGACGCGTCACCGCACGTCGAACACCTTTCTACGCTTCTATATGCTTCTATCGAGATCTTCACCGCTACAGTAAGATTCAAGTGCGGATATAAATCAGATATCGAGCATAGGACGTTCTGAATAGAACATCCGTTTTAATTCCAATAATGGATATCCTATGAATGTCCATTTTATGTCCATGGACATGCGGACCTGAATTGGACTTAAAATGGACGTCCTTGGAACATCCAGTGCTATTTGGGTATTGACCCGCTAAATCCGAATTCAAGGTCAGAATTGAAAAGTTACTTCGTATTTCTTAACCTCAAAAAAATTTTTTTCTAATGTTGATCTGACGGACCAGACTAGTATATCCTTACGTATTTTGACCAGCTAAATCCAAATCCGAGGTCGGAATTGCTGAATTGGTTTATTTTTTCCTAACCACAAAAAGAATTTTTTTTTAATGTTGGTCCGGCGGACCAGACTAGTCTATCCTTATGTATTTTGACCCACTGAATCCAAATTCAATGTCAGAATTGCTGAATTGGCTCTTTTTTTTTTAACCTCAAAAACATTTTTTTTAATTTTCTTCTGGCAGACTAGACTAGTTTATTTTTATGTATTTTGACCCGCTGAATCTAAATTCAAGATCAGAATTACTGAATTGGCTTATTTTTTCCTAACCTCAAAAAACATCTTGTAAAAGCAGTTTGGGTCAAATGTATAATCCAGAGTGTGCAAGCTTGCGTAACCACATTATTTAAGGAAAATTCAATACGTATGACAAATCTCAGTTTCTGTGAGTAAATAGCGCAGAAAATTTACTCCCTTTTTCTATTATATGCAACTTATTTATTCTCGAGGTTTGGATTAATAAACAAACTGAAACCTGGATGTTACAAGTCTGATAAATGCAGACTATTCATCGATTCTTCTAAGAGAAGCTTGAAAGCAGTGCTGCTGATCCATATTGATGGATATGCTTCTATTCCTTGCAACGTCGCTTTCCCTCGGGAACGCCAGGTCCGAAGGGGCTACGCTCAATTAAACGGAAAGCTCAGTATACGCGGTAACGAGTAACGCTCTTCCAGTTAGATGCGATAGTTTATTAGAACGGTAGTCTCAATATTTCTCGAGAATGCTCTCGATACGGTATCATCAGCTTGCATACGGTATCCCCCACTCGCTCGAGACTTGCTCTCGAAGCGAGAACGGTAACTCATAGACGGTATCCCCCAAATATCGGGCGAGATTGCTCTCGACACGATAGCGGTATCTTGTATACGGTATCCCCCAATATCGATCGAGGTTGCCCTCGATACGATAGCGGTAGCTTGCAAGAACGGTAACTTCCCAATACGCTAAATTGTTGGGCGCCAGGCGCGACTTCTCGCGCCACACAATAATCAACTATAATACGGTAACCAACTGGAAAGCGTTACAAGTGCCGGTAGCTCTTTCTCTCGAGACGATAGAGTGGCGTGGTTCTTTTTGAAACGGTACCCGGTATCCGGTCCCGCACGAGGGTTGACCGCCTTTTCCGAACCTTACTTATCGATGGCTGCCGAGTGCTGGCCTTACAATATGGAACGGAGTCCTGGTCCCTGAATTCTTCGGTATCTGTCGCGGTATCTGGGGCTCGTCCTCTGCCAAGTACGCACAGTCACGGCTTGCCGAACAGTGAGGAGCCCCGGTCCCACGCCGGCCGGCTCGAGCCGCCGCGCATGCGCGTGCTTCGATTTTCGGTCGGTTCGCACGCCTCGATCCCATGCTGCGCCGCATCGCCTATCCACTTGCCTCGTGGTCCGTGCGTGACGACTTCCGCCGGGGAGAGTGCTATGGCTCTGCCATTTTCGGTTGGCCCGGCTGGCCATGCCGTGGCCGAACCGATCTGCGTGGCGGGCCGTTTACAATTTGACGGTAACTCCCCCGCAGCCCGGTGGCGTGCCCTCGGCGTGATTCCTCTCAAGAATCTTTCCTGTTGCTATGCGGTATCATTTCTGCCACGGTATCTTCACGGCGGCGGTATCCTGGCGGCTCAGGGCGGTAATAATCAGCCGGGCTCGGTGCACGGCTCGGCGGGGAAACTCTGCGCGGGGCACCTCTCCTACTGTCGACTGCTCGCGATACTTTTCCCCCGATAGCTGCTCCTCCTCCGTTTGTGGTACAATAAAATTAAGCCTTCACTCGGCGCCTTAGTCCTAAATACTCTAAACAATCTGACCCGGTAACGCGGAAACTAAAAAAAAGAAAGAAACAAGCGTAAAACAAAGTCGCGTCCCCCTCGACTCGGCGAGGAGGAGCCCCAACTCGACCCCCTCGGTCGGGCTTACGCCCTTGTGACGAACGCGACCCGACGCGTCACGTCACATCCTGTAGCGCACTTGGTAGTGATGAAAGAAGAGTACACAAACTTGAAAACAGTTCTTAAAAAAATGAAATACACAGAACATAGATGGCAAATTTGTGGGAATCTAATAATTCTCACCATATTATTGGGTCAACAATTAGGTTACACAAAAAATTCTTCTTGCTTCTTATGTAAATGAGATAGTAAAGATCAAACGGGAGCGTCCAAAATAGCCACGTTCAAAATGGCCACTCGTAAATTTGACCACGTTCGAAATGGCCACGTTCGAAACAGCCACGTTCGAAATGACCACGGAAAATATTGCACGTGGTTCAATTTGCCCACGTTCGAAACGGCCACGTTCGGAACGGCCACGTTTGAAACAGCCACGTATGTTTTACATAAATTTCCAGTACAATACACATGGATTAGTGACTTAGACGGGATGGGTGCGGGAGAGGGGCCGAAGACCCCTCTAGCAACCCCTCCCGTGTGTGTGTGTGTGTGTGTGTGTGTGCGTGCGTGCGCGCGTCTCTGCACCACATAGGTTTGCAATTTTCCACGTAAACAAGAAAAAAATCATTCCAAACGTGGCCATTTCGGACGTAGCCGTTTCGAACGTGGGCAAATTGAACTCCGTGCAATATTTCACGTGGCTATTTTGAACGTGGTCAAATTTACGCGTGGCCATTTCGAATGTGGGCAAATTATATCCACTCAAGCGAACGAACCATTACATAAGAAAAGAATGGCCAAAGAGGACATTTTTGCAACGGGAGCGTCCCAGATGCGTACAGTAATGAAACGGACACAGACCAAATGCGCACAGACCAAATGCGCACGGAACAAATGCACACGGACCAAATACGCACGGACCAAATGCGCACAGACCAAACGGACACAATAACTAACAAACTTACCACATGGGTTGCGACTTTTCGGGCACCTCTACCGACGGGATGGGTGCGGGAGGGGGGCGAAGCCCCCCTTGCACCCCCCCCGTGTGTGTGTGTGTGTGTGTGTGTGTGTGTGTGTGTGTGCAAAGCATTCTCTGCACTACATAGGTTTGCGACTGTGCACATTTGGTCCGTGCGCATTTGGTCCGTGTGCATCTGGTCCGTGCGCATTTGGTCTGTGCGCATTTGGTCTGTGTCCGTTTCACTCAGCCTGCTGTGTCCGTTTATTACTGTGCGCATCTGGGACTCACTCGAAAGGAGGGGGGGGGGGAGGAAGAAAATAAGAACAAATGATCAAAAAATGAGATGTAAAGAAGTGTGAGTGAAGTATGGTGGAAAGGAAAGCAAAATAGGGTTTGGGAATGAAATTTGGTGAATGTGAAAAGGCAAGAGAAAATAGAAGTCCACGGCCAGGCGTGTGTGTGTGTGTGTGTGTGTGTGTGTGTGTGTGTGTATTGAGAGTTGTCAAAAAGAGATATGAGTGGATGTGTTTCAAGCATACGGATAGGAGGATTTAGAGTTAAGGATAGTATAAGTTAGGTTTAAGTTAAACTTAAGTTTTGTCTGTACATTCTTGTAATGAAAGAAATTAATAAAGATACTACTACAATTATAATAAGCAACAAACTCTAGCTGCGACCGTTTAAACCTTCTCAACTTTATTGGTATGTTTAAACACTTATACGATCTAAGAATTTATTGTTAAATAATATTTTACTTCGCAGAGCAGAGCAACAATTTTTACTTACGTATTTGTATTTTACGCATAAAAATATACAATATTGTAAAATTTCAACAAATCGATGAAGTAGCCTGTCTTAATATTACCCATTTTTGTAAATAACTTTTAAACTATTCAAAAGCCGAAGGTAAGACTGGAGGTACAACTTTAATATGATCTCCTAAATATGTCTATAAAATTTTATTAAAATTGGAGAGGTGGTCTATTCGGAAGAACACTCTAAAAAACTTATAAAGAATTGAAATTTAATTGTTATACCTTTCTCTGTGAATCCAAAATTTTCGTTCAATCTTATATAAATTTTCTGTTATCTGCTTTTTTTCATTCTTTAAGGACTGATTTCTGAGATCTAGTTTCTTTTCCAGATTATATTGTATTGCCTTATAATCTTCCAAAACGTTAGTCTTAGCAACTTGCATGTAAAAATTAGAAAATTTTAATTAGCAAATTAATAAAAAAAAAAGAATAAAAAGGCAGACAGAAGAGAAAAAATTGCGCGCGCGCGCGCGCGTGTGTGTGTGTGTGTGTGTAATATAAAACTAAAAGCAGTTTTCTTATATAAATCAAGGCCAGGCTTTCGATTGAGCCTAGTTAAAACTCAATCGGTTTAGAGTAGTTGTACTAGACGGGTTCTAATCCAAACAATAGAATGGGGGAAGGAGGAGGGGGAAGGGGGAAAGGTAATTACCTGTCAAATAAATTTCAAATTTCTTTCGTTCTTATTGTTCTTTATAACAATTGACCCTGTCATAAATTTCTTTTGTTTATTGTTTCTTTTTAACAAATTACCCTGTCCTAAATTTCAAACTTCCTTTGTTTCCCTATAACAAATGACTGTCACAAATTTCAAAATTCTTTTGTTTATTGTTTTTCTAACAAATGAGAAACTTGTCTCAACATGTTTTCGAAAGTCCTTTGTGCTCATCACCACCGCCGCTCAGGTAAAGAGACATGATTATTATTTTATGTATAATGTAATTTTTATCTGATTATTTATAATTTGAGTTAGATTACATATATTTATATGTACTCTAATTTAAATTATAAATAATTATTATAAATAATAAAAATTACATTACGTATATTCCATCCTAGTTACAGTTTGCTCTCTCTTTCTCTCTTCCCCACTATGGGATTGTGTCCGACCGTTTATGCGCGCAATCGGGCCTCATTCCCCACTACACTAATCGTATAAGCAGCGCCCTTATCTTGGCTGCCAGCGAGCGTCGATATCAGGCTGCTAGATTTTATAAACATAAAAATATTTAAATAAATAAAATAAAATAAAAATATAACATTCGGATACTGTAGTCTGCGTTTAATATTATACCTGAAAAATTTCTTTGATACAATTGAACCTGTAGCAACATAATAAATTTTAGCTTTCCTTTTTTTAAAATTCTTTTCAAAGATCATGCGACTTACAAATAGCATAAGTATATATAAGTGAGACTCTTAGAGCATCCCTTAAACGTTTTCAAGTCTGTGTCTGAGTAAGTTTGGCCGAAAGTCTGTGTGCAGTAGCAAATATTTCAAGTGCAATTTGTGGAGCAAGTGAAGTATCACAAAATGGCTGATGTAAATATGGAAATTGAAGTTATCGACATCGCTGACGATGATTACATCAAAATTATTGACGTTGAGGAAGATGTTATCGAAGTCAGACATCGCGGACGACGATGAAGTCGAAATTATTGAAATTGAAGATGTACATAATGTACATTGTGTAAATAATGTAAATATGGATGTAAATATGAATGTAAATATGAATGAGAACAATGAAGAACCTAACAATCAGCGTAACGTTACTGACATCGTACAACATCAAATGAACGACGAAAATTTTTTTAATATTGTTACGAGCGTTGCCCGGTATACTCCGCGACTGCGACTCAGCTGTTCCGAAGCCGATCGATACATTGATTTTACCGAGAGCGTTGTCAATTGTCACGCTCTTGGCAACATTTGTCAACAACGAGTCTAATCTCGGTCTCGAGCCTTGTCGGACGCGTTAATAAAGCTGCTTGGTTTTTAAGTTCAAAAGTGTCTTTCATTTCTGCGGCGCGCACGTTACAATATCATCGATGATTTTGATGAAAATGTGCCGGATCTCCACCTTGAGGAGGAACAAGAAGAGAATAACAAGAGCGTACTATCGGGAGACAGCAATTATATGAGCGACTGTAGTGACGATTTTGAAGAATTTGTGGAAAGACCTATCACTATTAGACAAGTCCAAGCAATAAACCAAGAAACAAGACATTGTGCCATTTATAGTTATTATAAAACAGAGGAAACGTACGGTACAGGCGCATATATTGCGTGTGCTGAATGCATGATAGAATTGATGGTCGCAGACGTAGACCATTTTTTCGCCGTCCGTCATCACCTTACGGACAGGTTTACGGCAATTAGCGGCAAACACTGCTCTAATTGCCGTAAACCAGTGTATATTTTAATTCCATGCAATATGTGTCCCGTCTGCACACATTAAAAAAAAATAATAATAATAATAAATAAAAAAATTTACTAAGAAAAAAATCTAAGAAAAAATTAAAAATAAAATAAAGTAAAAAAAAACATATAGTCATTACAACAATAGTCGCCATTACTATTATTAAGAAATATGGAGGGGTGTACAGTATAAAAATAAGAGCTCCAGCATCATCTCACTACAGTCACTCATTACAAGACGGACAGCAAAGCTCCAACATCAGTCGCTCCAGACGGACGGTTCCCGACAACGTTACAGCTTAATTAATCGGTGGAAGACGGACTTTCTCCAAGAGAAATACACAACATGAACTACTACGTTCCAATCCAGGAAAATGGAGCTCATGATAAACCGTAAGTATTTATAATTTTTAAATTCATAATATTTATTTTCTATATTAAAAAAATTTTTTTCTATAACTCGCTTTATTCTTTTTACAGAAAATCACAGCTATGCTATACTCCACGTATCCTAGGGAGGAGATTTGCTTTGACCACTACAGGGTACAAGTACTTGGAGATTGGAATCGGCGTGGAGCCTGAGCCTTCTGTGGAAATACTGCTTGGCGACAACAAGGGCAACCAAATACCATTTTCACGTCAAATATGGATAATGATGTTCGAGCAACGCATAGATATCGAGCAACTCCTGCTATCAGCCGCTTCTACATCACTGCAGATAGATAGTCTTCTTATAGAAAATGTAAAAATACATAATGCATGTGTCATAAAATTTACATTAAATAACAACATCTTGTATATGAAACCATCTACTGTAGAATTTTTATTCAAGCTTGAAGATTGTATTAATAATGTGTATTTTAAATTGCTGGAAGATATGTACATAGTGAAAGAAAGATATAATTATTTTGTAAATTATATACAGCGAAATAATATTTGTAATAAATGTGATGCGATCAAAGCATTAAATGAAATATGTATAAAATCTTCACCTATAGATTATAAAATGATGGCATATGCCTCAAACAATATTGTACATGATGCTTTACATAATTAATAAATAAATATATATTTGTATAAAAGTTAAAAAAAAAATTATTTAAGAGAATTATTCCTATCTCCTACCAATTATCCTAATATATAAAATTAATTTAATTTGTTAAATGTAGTTTTTATTAAAGGGAGAAAAAAAGAAAGGGAAATATGATGGGTAAAAATAAAGTAAAAGATTGTATTTATTTTATTTTATTTTTATTTTTTATTATTATTAGACCACCAATTATACAGTTTGAATACATTCTGTAAAGCGCAATTGTTCACATGATTCCGACAACGTAAAGTATGCGTAACATCCATTTTATTTAGAGGTTTTATGTCTTCGTAATGCACCTTGATATTTTCGACATTAGCGTCCTCGTCCAGAGGCAAGTCCAACAACCATTCTCGTTTCTCACATCCCTTAACGTATATGACGGATGTTGTTTCATTCCTCATCAGCGCCACTGTAATCAAGTTTTTAGCCATTCTGTATGGAATTATTCCACCCTCCCATGATATTCCATGATGATGCGTAAGCAACCACGATGCCAAGCGCTTGTCAACGTTGCTAAGTTGATGCCACGACATGGGATGTTGAAAAATGTAATGTGAGAGTTCGACGCCATTTTTGAGAGAGGCAAACTGCTTCACGACAAAGCTTCCCCTGACGATGAAGCCTTGCAGATCTACAAACGTTGGTACAGACATGACTGTTATCGTTTGAGAAGACTGTGGTTCACATCGATGCGTTATAGATTCTTATATCGTCTCAAATGTATTTTTCTGGAGAAAAGAGCGGTGGCGTCGTAGTCGTCTTAGGTAATTTTACGCACAACATTGGTTAACGGATTGTACTAAACTACGCAATCGTGTATGATGAGACAGTACGCGGTGGTGCTCGCGGGCACATTCTCATTACAGTCAAATTCTATGCGCACATCTACAGTTGCGCTTTTGATCGATTCGTTTTGTCGAGAGCAATCGATAATTACAAACGGACCTTTTTGTCGAAAATTCGCGACAGATAGATTCAGCTCAAGATTATCATACCCATAATAGTTTTTACAGAAACGTGTGTACATATCGTACAGAATTGACCATCTGTTTTTATCGAAATCCAGATTCATATCGTCCGAGTTCAGATACAGTTTTACATTTGTTTTTACATTTTTTACAGTTTGCAATCATTGAATCGACTCGCGTTCTCAAGCATAACGTTCTTTCGATCAGCCTGCAGAGCGAAGACGACGTAACGCGGCTTCTCGAGCTGAGTAGCGGTCTTGATAGCCCATGTATGTTTGGTTGTGCGTTGCAATAATGGAAACTCATACAGATCCCATGAGCGAAAAGCCATGCTGAGGTATCGCCCGCTTTCCAGAGCACGCAGCATCGACAGTTTATTTCTCTCATTCAACAGCACATGCGGCATTCGCCATTGTACTTTAAATAATTCAATTTCCGGTTCCTGCGCTGGATCACCAACTAGACAATTATTATCATTGCGCGTGCGTATCAAGATCAACTCGTGACGAGCGTTAATCACCACGCGTTTGTAATCTTCGCAAAATCCCAGTAGCATGTTAGGTGGTACACAAAAATTAAAGTATCCATTCACATGATACCACGGATCCCAACCAGCGTTATTTGCAATTTTGGTTCTGTTAGTTGACATGGTTATATAATTCTTGAGCGTGCTGGTTATTCCAACGTTTCTGTTACGATCAATCTCTACACCGTCAAATTCATATCGAATCTCATCAAACATAAACGCGATGCAATTATTCCCCAATGTCACACTAGACCCCGTAACTGTTTTTTTTAACGTAACTTTTCTCTGATGTATAGAAAACTTTCAGACGGTAACGTGTATAAATCCTGATGTTGTATAGGTATTCTTATCTCATCGCTGTGATCAAACGTTGTATTGGCAAACGGATTGTACGTATGAGTCTCGATCTTGATGATGCGATCATTGAAGATCGGCTCATTCTCGATGTTTAAGATGTCAGTCATTGTCGTACTGCGAATCCCAAAGATTGAAGAAATGCAACGTTCGACGCGCTAAGTTTCTTTTTCACAGTGCAAACTTCTTTTCTTGATGATTGAAATTTACTACTAAATGTAGGTTTTGTAAACGATGTGTTATCTTTTACATGCCCGTTCAACACGAGCATCTCACGCTACGTCTACACAAGCATTATCGTCGTAGTCGTCGTACGTGCAATCTGACGGTGATTTCTTCCCCTCGAAAATTAAGCAATCGTCCGTGCTGATCGACGACGCGTATCGTCAAATCCGAAATGCTCCGTGCGGTGATCGGCAGATAAATAATCTGCCTCGGTGTTTCCGAGATCTTATATTTTGGTGCCACGTTCGGAGAAAATTCGTGTATCGTATGCACGCGCTTGTCATTACTGTATGCGCTTGAGGTCACGTTACATTCTATGCGGATAATGTTTACGTTGATAATGTTAATTGATAAATCTGATTTATACCATTTTCACGGCTTTAATATACGATCTAAAGAAAATCCTAGCAACGATCCAATATTGTTGGGCTTGCTAAAATTTATTTTATAAGCGCATATTATCTCACTCCTCATCGTATTGTTATTCGCGCGAAGTACCATCGGGAAATCGTTATCACCGCTGTCTTTATCGACATCGTTGTCTTCAATTGGGATGTCACCGTGTGATATATGTGTGACGCTACCATCATCCTGTTTTTCATTATCATTGTTAGCTACATATTCCAGACGTTTCAGCATTTTGTGTTTCAAAAACTCGTTTATAGCTTGCAGTTCGTACGATCCCTCGGGAATCGTAATTTCCACGTCTTCTTCATCAAAATAAAACTCATTATTCGAAGCATTTACATTCGGAATTGTATTATAAGTCTCAAAGTTCATTAGACCGAGCTCGTAATTGTCATCACTCAAATCTATAATTGGAAAGTATGTTGTAGTAAGAACGCTGTCCTTCCCGGTTAGCGTAAGTATCAACGACATGATTGAAAAACCGTCCAACGAATACTGAGTTAATTCGCATGCTGTCGAGCTTTAAATTCATATGCATCGACCGTTCGGAGAAACTGTAAACACAATTGCTCACAAATGCTCTGATTGTAGATTTGATAGGACGTTCGATTGTACTCTATCTTTGTCACACCGTCTCCGAAATATCGTACAAGTTCTTTAGGTGGTCGAAGATTACCAAAACTATCGAAATATATCACGTGATTGTCTCTCTTTGCGTACGCTACCCAATGAGTACCGGGACCCGTCACATCATCCAGGTTTACGATACCGCTCTCATTTCGTCGTGGACCGCTTATCGGTAATGCGTTACGCATGAAAACATCTCTAAAGTATGGAATACGCATACGAATAGTCAGTTGCTGCTGTTGCACACTTGTCATTGCACCCGCAGGCATTTTTAACGTTTTTTCGACGTTTTTTTTTTTCTTTCGCTGTTACACCTTTTCCATATTTGTATGGAGCAAGGTATAGTCCTTTTCCACCTGTGTATGGACCAAAATATACACCGCGACCTTCCATCGTGTGATTGTGACGTTGTAACTCCTCGAGCTGACTTCGCGCGACTTTACTATCATTCACTGCTTTTGCTAGCCGCTCCACCGATCATGGATCCGAGTGCGCCCAATAACGGTAGAATCGGTACCATGCCGCCTCGTTTTGCTGTTGGAAATACTCGTTTCTTTTTCGTTGTCTTTTTTTTCATCGTCGTCTTCTTCATGCCCATGCCAATCTTTGTTTTAGCTTTCATAGCTGCCCAAGCGGCAGCAGCAGCAGCTTTCTCTTTTAGAGTTGAATCTTTTGTGATTACACGTCCTAACGCTTTCGTGGCGAGTACTTTGTCCGCCGCGTGTCGTTTAGCAAGATTGTTGTTTTGAGAATAAGCAATATCGTGTTCGCGGCACGCTGCGTCCAATGGATTTACACCCTGATCGCCTCTGGCTAATCGTTTTTTCAAGTGTGTTCCCGGGCCGCAAAACTGATATCCATGTAGCTCGAAAGGAAGCGCGTTTATCAAGCGATTTAACAAACCACAACCCGATGGCATTCGCTACAATTCTTTATCAACGGTGCGGGACCGTTGAAATAAGGAATATCAAAGAGATGTGATAACAGCGCGAATATCTTTGCTACTGAACGATTCGCGGTTTTGCACGCATATAAATAGACGTTCGATCCTACCTCTTTACTTAGTAGAAAATGAGGATTGTACGACAACCGTTGGCGATATGCGTTACAAATTACGACGACAAATTGTCACTGATGGGTGACAGTGGTGAGAAGCGTAAGCATGGTGAAATGCTGCCGAGTACTATACGTGCGATTATTTGCGGACCCTCGAATTGTGGTAAAACCAACGTCATCATAAGCTTGTTGGAAAGTCCGCACGGCGTACGTTTCGAGAACGTGTACGTGTACTCGAAATCGTTGCAACAGCCGAAATATCGATACTTGGAGAATTTGTTAACATCGATCAATGAAATCGGTTACTTTACATTCTCTAATAACAGTGACGTTATTCCTCCGAGCGAGGCGCGTTCAAACTCAATCTTCATCTTTGATGACGTGGCGTGTGATAAGCAAGATACGATAAGAGAATACTTTTCAATGGGTAGACACTCAAACGTCGATAGTTTTGTTGCGCCTTGCGGTACAACAAAGGATTTTTGCCGTACCTTGCGGTGCGACAAAAGATCTTTCGGGATTCGTTACTGCCCAAGGAGTAGGAACTCGCGGAAAGAGGCGGCTGTTGTTGGCAGGGTCCTCAAATCACTCACTCACTGATTCTAAGTTAATTTGATATAACAGATTTATTTCACTGTGGTTGTACATTGGTTGCAGTCGGCGAAGGTGCCGCGTCGTATGACACTTGATTAGATACGGCGCGTGACTCGGAGTTAACGCGTCGTCTCGTTGCTCGCTCGAGATTTGCTAGCGGCTAAGTTCCGAACTCTTAATTCACTCGTGCGGGCCGTACGTATCGACTTGATTTCTAATCACTGATCCCGCTGGCCGCTGTTCGGCAGCGGCTTAAATAGTGTCGCGGATTTAATTATTAGTGGGGGCATCGGGCCCTCCGCATGACCATATATGGTCATTCCCGCGCGCATCCGGCGCGCGGAAAATATTCGCGAGCTTAGCAACAATTGCCAAAATGCAGGTATGCATTTCTGGTGGCATGATTGTTGCTAAGCTGGCTTCGCTAATTCTTTAAGGTGGCTGGTGCGTTGCCCAGTGCGATGACCGGCCGGTCACCTGACACCTTATGATAGCGAGCCTTCCTCGGCGAGCTAAATGATAATTTGAATACTTTACTTGTAATATAATTTTATTGGTTGTGTTCCGCTCACAACAGTTTTTATCTCTGTCAGACGTATGCTAGAATACCTAAACATCTTATACGTGACAACGCGAACCTACTAATCCTGTTTAAGCAGGATAATACCAACCTGAAGCATGTATATAACGATCACGTAAATACCGATATGACGTACGATGATTTTTGTACATTGTGTCGTGATTGTTGGCAGCGTGATTATGGATTTCTAGTGATAGACAAGGACAGTGAGCTTGCTAATAGACGATATAGAAGAGGATTTAACGAGTTTGCGATACCACGGAACGGTTAGTCGTTATCGATACGTCAACGTTAAACATACGTCAACATGGCTGAAAAGAAAGATATACGCGAGCGTGAAAAAATCGCAAAGGAGATTGAGAGAACGAGTGAATCAATCCGAAAAAAACATTGCGCCTTGAAGACCGGTAGGATCGAAGAGGATATCGTGACCAAGAGACACTTTGAACCTCTCATTGAACCGCTGCAAAAGATTGTTGACAATTCTAATACACACGCAATAAAAGAGGAGCCTCGTGACGATGATGTTGAAACGTTGTTTGTTCAGAAGGATACGACAAAGAGTAAGATAAAGAGGAAATGAAAAAACACTTCGATGGATCACACCTTAAACGAATCGTACAAACTTATGCGGCATACATTAAACGACGCGGTAAATTTGCCATCGATACAGGATGAGCAGCAGCAGCATACGTTAAATGATGCAATGGATTCACCAGCGATGGATTCACCAGCGATAGCGTCCACGCCGCGTATGGTAGTTGTACAACCCAAGTCGCTCGAGAACGAAGATGTTTTCGAAACGGCAGACGATTCGTTTGCAGTAATCGTTCGAAATCGTTTGCAAACACCAGAGGGTCGAAAAGCGTTGTCACAGCACTTTGGTCCGCTAGGTCAAGAGTATATCGGAGATTTCCTCAGCGGTCATGGTGAAAAAGAGAAAATTATAGATATTGTTTACGGTGTTTATCTGGGCAAGGATGAAATGATGCTTGGTAGTAAAAAGTTTGACGTGGACAGCGAAGATAACATAATTGTGGACGGTATGCGATACGTTGGCACACAGGGTCTTTACGAAACAATCTTTAAGAGATATCCCGATGATTCCCTCTACACGGAAAACGATAAACGAAAGTATAAAAACATATTGTTGGTTACAAACGCGCATAAACGAAATCACGTTTCACACGGCCGATTATTGAGCAATAAGGGATATAAGTATAAATATATAATTGCACCGTTATTAAACGATAAATTTACGGTTGGAAAAGGATTACTTAACGTTGCGACATTAAATGATAACGCGATTGATTACGTGCACTGGGATGATCCCAACGAGCTAGTGGATCGTTTACGTTTGCTTGAAGCTTCGCGTCAAGCTGGTCACAATGCACATGATAATGAGATGTTGTCAATAATTGAGGAACTTCGCGAGGCTAGCCTTATTATAAATTAACGTTAAACGAACATGAAATAAACATGAAACGAACATAAAACGAACGCGAAAGAACGTGGAACGAACGTGAAAAAGAACGTAAAACGAACGTGAAAGAACGTGGAACGAACGTGGAACGAACGTAAAACGAATGTGAAAGAACGTAAAATGAACGTGAAAGAACGTGAAACAAACGTGAAAGAACATGAAAGAACGTGAAAGAACGTGAAACGAACGTGAAAGAACGTGAAACAAACGTAAAATGAACGCGAAAGAACATGAAAAAACGTGAAACGAACGTGAAAGAACATGAAACGAACGTGAAACGAACGTGAAAGAACGTAAAAAAACGTAAAAGAACGAAATAAATCATAGTGTAATTTCATCGCGCGCGTTATTACTTGATCGATAGTTTGCGAAACATGAAATCATTGAGATTCAATAGACGCGTTAGTTCGGAAAGACTGCGACTCGTCGAGGAACTGCACGCTCCAGCAAGAAGAAATTTTCCACGAAAACGTGTTATAGTTCGAGGATACGACGACTTGTGGCAGGCTGATATCGTTGAGATGCATCCGTATTCGCCTTTCAACAAAGGCTATCACTACATACTCACTGTCATCGATGTGTTGAGCAAGTATGCGTGGGCTGTAGCACTTAAGAGCAAGGGTGGAAGCGACGCGGCTAACGCTATCGCCAAGATAATTCGAGAGAGTAGTAGACATCCGAAAAACTTGCAAACCGATATGGAGAAGGTGTTTTACAACGTTAATGTACAGAAACTCTTGAAAAAACATGATATCAATCATTATTCTACGTACTCTGTAATGAAAGCGTCGGTCGTTGAGCGATTCAATCACACGCTGAAAAACGACATGTGGAAGCAATTTACGTTCAACGGTAATTACAAATAGATCGACATGTTACCACGTCTCGTGTCTACTTACAATATCCGAAAGCATCGAACAATTGGCGAACCGTTGACGTAACGCCCGCGGTAGCTGAAAGACTCTTGGCTACAGTATACAACGCTATAAAGATTGCCGGTCCGGCGAAATTTAAAGTGGGTGACTCTGTACGCGTAAGCAAGTATAAAACTGTCTTTGAAAAGGGTTATACACCAAATTGGACGACTGAAGTGTTTAAAATCATTAAAGTCCAGCATACCAATCCCGTAACCTATCTACTCGAGGATTATCGCGGAAAATCTATATCTGGAGCGTTCTACGAGTACGAATTACATCACACGACTCATCCGGATGTATTTCTTGTGGAAAAAATATTACGCAGGAAGGGTGACGAGGTCTACGCAAAGTGGTTGGGATTCGATGGATCACACAATTCATGGATACACAAAGACAATATCATTTGATTCATACAGAAAAAATAAACGTTTATTTATTATAAACATACAAAAGTACAATGTATAAAATATATAAATAAATTTTTATGATATATAACAAAGAGTATCTTTATTATCCCTTCTTCCTTATCCTTAATATATAATAGGTATAAAAATCTTTTTTCGTACGAGTTTTAGATATATAAAAATACATGTGAAATATGAAATACAAAGACGCAGAAATATAAAATACATAAAATATGTGTAAAATGTATAATATATACAGTACAAAATGTAAAACTACAAAAATACATGTAAAATGTAAAATACATGATTGTTGTACCCCTCGTTGTGAGTACGATTTGGGATCGCTGCCAGAGATCTCGCGAGGAAGGTATTTGGTCACTTACACCGTTATTTGTATTGAACACTTTTATTTTTGTATTCGTTTACAATGAATAGATCGCGATCCCGCAAGGCAGAGTGTCGCGTCTATGAGCTCGTTGTCCACGACCCCGCAAAGCAGAGTGTCGTGGTTGTGTATTTACAATGAGTTATATCGGCGATACACGATCCCGAAAAGCAGAGTGTCGTGTGTTGTCTTAGTTTGTCTACTTCGGATTGACCCGTTCTTCACCTTCTTTCGCCGGTTTATATATCCGATAATTCGGTAGTTAAATCGAAAGAAGGGGAGGATTGCGTGAGGGCGTAAATCGGTCAGTATTCTAAATTATTGCTTAGACAGCAAGTGCTGTCTAAGGAGCATTGCGCTAATTGTCGAGCGGATTGCGCGAAACCTCGCGCGATGCGCTCGATGCTGACTGCTGCAGCTGACCGACTTACGTCATCGTGCTACTGACACCTTTTTTATCGTTATGAGTGTGTCACTCATAACATGATATAAAATATACAAATATGAAATACGTATTTAATACAATATATTACAAAGGTATCCGTCAATGTCCCCACGGCAATGTCTCAATCGAACGAGATATCGTTTGTCATCGTACGGGCTCAAGGCGATTTTTTTTCAGATATCGTATATACTTCATGTAACTTTGATCGTATATATGATTGACGACGTGTCATTTCGATTTCTTCACGGACACAGCGTGTATAATCATCGAATGTTATAGTTCGCGCGACGACGCTGCTCTTGACACTTTTAACCTTTTTGGTGTCTTTCTTCCCATCCACCCTCATTGCATTTTCGCTCTGAGTCGAACAAACTCGGTCATTATCGCACCGTTGTTCTCATCCTTCATCAGACCGGGCACGTTTTTATTTTCAAGAGACATACCGCACGCATTGCCGATCGGATAATCGCTGGTGTCGAATCTTGCAATATTGCGTTTCATATTTTCATAAATATTCTCGCACTCGACATAGTATATGAAACTGTCGGTGTCGGTATACATTACTTTGCATTTGTCGCGATACAGTGGTAGCATGTACTCGTGGTGAAATTCATACAAACAGATTTTGGAAATGTCGAGTATACACATTCCTACGTAGATCGGCTTGTTGAATTTCACCTTGAGATAACGCAGTTCGATAGCGATTAGGTTCTCCGAAAATACGCTTCTACTATGAAAATTAGGTTCTGCGATCATTGCCTCCGCGCTGTCCGTCCCATTTTGTTAACAGTTTTACGTCAACGTGATTGCGCACATTCTCCATAGTTTTCCCGAATACCGCATTGTTCATAAGTTTATATAAATTTTTTTCAAAATCATTTTTTGCAAGGGTTCGGAATTGTGTGTTTAATTCTATATACTTGCGGAGTCATGGAGATTGTGCGAATTTTAACACGCGGTGTATTTGTGTTACGCGAAGACCATGACGCATGCACTGTTGCAAGTTGCGATAATGAATGATGTAACGCTTCTTATCGCAAACAGTTGCAAGCAATTTCTCTTCTCGCGTACCGGGAGGCTTGTCGCGCGTCGGACAGAACGGTAGATCGGCGTGCGCGTCGTAAAGATTTTGAGGATACTCGAGATCAACCTCGAGAATGTAACCAGTGGGTGAATCCAGAGCGATTGCGTTCACGTTAAAATTTAAGATATCTTCAACCCATTGAAATTTAGCGTAAGGCAAAGGTTGGCACATTGCCCGTCCGTATAAATTATTGACGTCAAAGTACATCAGGTATGACGACGGTTTAGATGAGTCGTACGACTGCATGTACTTATTATTCGCTCGCGCATATCTACCTGAACATTGACTTAAACCTCCACGTATACCGCGCTCAATGAACAATATCATGTCAATGTCTGTGAGTAGTTCAAATGTAATTTTAGTATATTTTAGCATAGCGTCCCATGTATATCCGGGGAGTGTACAATAATGTGCAGGATCGAGACTATAACTTTGAATACATGTGTCACGAAAATTTTCAAAAATGTCAGCTAATAACAAAACATCTGTTTTTAAATATAAGTCACTGTATTCACCTAGCGTTTGAATGGAGAATCGCTTCCAAACATTCTCAGCGTGTGCGTAATCGCTCTCGGATCACCGATTAGGCTACTGTAAAATGATTCGCGCGGCGGTAAACACGTGTCCTGCAACTTGTCCGCGCAATCCACATATTCATAAGGAAATACGCCCTTCCGTTAATAAACTAAATTCTTCGTTAGATAAATTTGAAAATTCTGAACGTACAATTTTTAATTTATCGGTATTGAGATATGACGCTAATTTATCAAGACTAGTGTTAAGGAATCTGAATGAATCTATGAATCTTAACTGGATATGTTTTCGCAAATCTTCTTCGGTGGTATCTTTAACGGTTTTAGTAAAGGAAATATACTTTTCTTTTGTGATTGGTAGTAAACTAACTCCACCTTCAAACGCGGTTGCTATTTCCTTTATTATGAAATGTGAATCGTAGCCTGATAAATTGTGGAAAACTATTGGAATGTAATATGAATTTTTATAATTTAAGTTGCAATTTGAATGTGCAGGACCACGATATTTACCTGTCAGATGGCAATGATCGCGCACTCGCGTATCATCCGGCGCGAACAAATTATTACAAATATGACAACGCGTCGCGTTACGGTATGCCTCTCACTGTTCTTTTGACAATGGTATCATGGGAACATTAGCGGATAAACGCGTCTTAACATTATGTGACAATTCTTCTAGCTGTTTCGTAAACCACGTGACGCAATCAGGATCGCGACGAAATCTATACACGGATAACGTATCGTCAAATAAGCATTGCACGTAGTATCCAATGCTGAATACCTGATGGTATTGGTATTTGTACGATCCTTGCTCTATATTAGATTGCGTCTTCTGCAGCATACACTCCAAATCGGCATATACAATGAAGGGTAGCCGCTCCTTATGTTTGGAGTTATGGAATTTCAACCACTTGTCTTTTTCACTCGGTAAAAGTATTGCGCAGTCGTTCATCTGATTACAGTCCGCTGTGTGTGATTCTAACTTTTTCTCAAAACTGAAGTAATGTATACATGATGTATACATGATAACGCCCACCCACTATCACGTTCTTGAAATTCATCGAGCAACGCTAACGTAGGCTCGATAACGTACCGCTTGTACCACTCATCCAAGTCCGATGTTCTAAAAAGATCGCTGTTTCTCGTGGTAATACTCTTATTAGCACGTTTATCCCCCGCTACAAATTCGCCATTGAATGCGGTGTTAACTTTTACACTACCGTGTCTTTCTAAAGGGTGACCTCCTTTTGGACCTAACGATTGGACATCGCTCGATTGGACACGCACGATTGGACACGCACGATTGGACACGGCTCGATTAGACACCGCACGATTGGACACCGCATTATTGGACACTGCACGATTGGACACTGCACGATTGGACACCGCACGATTGGACACCGCACGATTGGACACCGCATTATTGGACACCGCAGTCTTCTAGTGAATAACATTTATATATCATATGACAGATTATCTAACCTTAGAAACATCTGGCAGAAAAAGCTTTGATTTGCCAGAAAAAAAATTGAATTTTAAATGTCAATATACGTATTTTTAGGAGCATCTCGTTTTGCATGGAAAGTTTCAAACCCATGTGGTGCAGAAAATGCTCGCACACTTACACACACACACACACACACACACACACACACACACACACACACACGGGGAGGTGCAAGGGGGGCCTTCGGCCCCCCCCTCCCGCACCCACTCCGTCCAAGTCGCTAACCCATGTAAACTGTATTAGAAATCTGCATACACACACGTGAATGTGTGTGTGTGTCCAATTGTACGATGTCCAATAATGTGGTGTTCAATAATGCGGTGTCCAATCGTGCAGTGTCCAATAATGCGGTGTCCAATCGTGCGGTGTCCAATCGTGCATTGTCCAATAATGCGGTGTTCAATCGTGCTGTGTCCAATTGTGCGGTGTCCAATCGTGCGTGTCCAATCGAGCGGTGTCCAATCGTTACGTGTCCAAACGGGATACTCCCCTTTCTAAAGCATTCCGCACTCGCTCTAGCACAATGTCTTTAGCATCTTCTAGAAAATGACGAGGTTCAATGTGACGCACGTTAATCACTGCACCGGTTAAGATACGGCTCTCGAATGCAGTATCTATTTCGCGCCACTCAAGTCTTGCGTTATTAGTATCGTCACTAGTGCTCGCGTAGTTACCACCAACGTGCATAAAACGTCTTTCCAGTCGCACCTTTTCACCCGCGAGTCGAGCGATTCTCGCCACCATAGATTGTCTCAGTCCGATAGCAAGTCGAGGACGCTTGACACGATTACGTTCATCGAGTTGTTCGAAGCACTCCTCATATCTTTGTAACCATGTGAAAAATTCACCTAATGTAGCGACTCCGTTTGTTTCTTCTAAAAGTTCGCGTTCCATTCATTCAAAATTATCCATTTTTACGGAAAAACTATATCTTTTACTAAATTGCACTTGAAAACTAATTGCACAGACTTAGAGACAAACTATCTTGCAAACAGACTCGAAAACGTCTAAGGGATGTTCTAAGAGTTTTACCTATATATACTTATTTGTAAAGTCACGTGACTATTGAAAAGTCACATGACTTTTGAAAAGAATTTTTCAGGTATAATATTAAACGTAGACTACAGTATCCGCATGTTATTTTATTTTATTTTATTTTATTTATTTATTTATTTAAATATTTTTATGTTTATAAAATCTAGCAGCCTGATATCGACGCTCGCTGGCAGCCAAGATAAGGGCGCTGCTTATATGATTAGTGTAGTGGGGAGTGAGGCCCGATTGCGCGCACAAACGGTCGGACACAGTCCCATAGTGGAGAAGAGAGAAAGAGAGAGCAAACTGTAACTGGAATATACGTAATGTAATTTTTATTATTTAATTATTTATAATTAAAATTAGAGTATATAAATATATGTAATTTAACTCAAATTATAAATAATCAGATAAAAATTACGTTATACATATAAAATAATAATAAAGTCTCTTTACCTGAGCGGCGGTGGTGGTGATGAGCACAAAGGACTTTCGAAAACATGTTGAGACAAGTTTCTCATTTGTTAGAAAAACAATAAACAAAAGAATTTTGAAATTTGTGACAGTCATTTGTTATAGGGAAACAAAAAAAGTTTGAAATTTATGACAGGGTAATTTGTTAAAAAGAAACAATAAACAAAAGAAAATTTATGACAGGGTCAATTGTTACACAGAAATAATAAACAAAAGAAAAAAGAAATTTATGACAGGGTCAATTGTTATAAAGAACAATAAGAACAAAAGAAATTTAAAATTTATTTGACAGGTAATTACCTTTCCCCCTCCCCCTACCCCCATTCTATTGTTTAGGTTAGAACCCGTCTAGTACTACTACTGTTTAACCGTTTCTAAGATCCCATAATCTCAGGTGCTCGCAAGTCGCGTACTTGCGTAAAAAAACACGGTTGGTCTCGCTACGCTCTCACTTGGCGCGAGCCATTACCGTGTCTCTTGATACAGGTGTGTGTAATATATACAGGTTGATTCAGAACAATCTAGGTATCTTTGCAATGACATATTCCTGAGTTTATTTTAAGACGATTTTTTTTACAAAAATTTTATCCAAAACTTAACTTCTGAATTATTAAATAAAATAGTTACCGAATCGGGGAAACAAATAAAAGGTAGACAGGGGCGGCGCGATTCCTCATCAAACACGGGTGATTACAAATTCAATGTCTTCATAATGTTTAACACATGAATAATTTTGCCGGGAATAAACAATGCTTTACATTTAACACTTCACATGTAACATTTATACCGAGTCATAAGTCATAAGTTTTTTTTTCGTGTGACACAATATGCATCGAATTTACACATGCATTTGATCGAGTAATTTATAAATCTATCGGTTTATTACTATTACTATTACTACCGAATAATCATTACGCGACTTATTTTTTTATTAAAAAACAATTCAAATTACGCTAATTACAGATTACGCAATTACAGTAATTAGTCAGAAAATTATTGTCTTTTATAAAATGTATCACGTACCAATGCTTTTTCAGATTTACTTACATTCACACACGAACAAATCTATCTATTCGTTGCTATTAATTACTACCAATTAATTATTCAGCGACAGAAAACTGCTCGAAGGAAACGCGTTTACACAACGCACATAACCCGAGCACCTGACGCAGAGAGTCAATGTCAACAGAACGAGTTAAGGTTAATGTTTCTTGAAGAGCATTAAGTGTAAATTTCTCAATAACTGCAGTTGATAAATTAATCACTCTGATACCATAATAATGCAGAGTATTAATTAATTGGTAGTAGAACGCTTACGTATTGATAACGTTCGATTACACCAATTTTATTGTAGCTTTAAGCGAGACATAAATATATATTAGTCTTTATTTATTTTAAAAAAGAAAGACAAATCTTGCTTAAATCTAAAATAATATAAATGGTTTAAGTTAATAAGTAGATAATGTTAAAATATCAAGCGCCTGTACATCGAAGATATCGATTTTTTTAAAATAATTTGTTGCGAATTCGAAAAAACGTTTCTTGTAAAATATTTGGGTATTCTAAAAAGGTCAGATTAATTTTATTTTTATAATGATGTTCAAATAGATGTTCGAAGTGTCTGCTGTTCATTACGATGCAAGCTCTCATGCGTCTTAAGGGGGCCGTCTACATTAGGAGGCCTAAATTATTTATGAGCACTTATTTATGATTTTTTTCTAATGAAACTAAGCAATGGATCTTTTTGCGATTTTTTTCACTTATTGTGCATGTCTTTAGGTACTCAAAACAATTTTTATTATAAAATTTTATTTATTTAATTATAAGTTGTAAGCAAAAATGCACAACTGCCTTAAAAAATTCTTTCCACACTGCGTACACGATAACATCCACTAGAATCGACTGAAAAGAAAAAAACCAAAATTTTTTGTAAAGTTTATAAGTATAGCTTCTAAGTAAACTTAAGAAAGTCATACATTTATTACAAAAAATTTATAAAAATGACATTTTGAAAAAAAAAATTGATTTTTTGTGAAAAATTTTTGACTTTTTTTAAAAATAACTCTTTTTTTACATGACTTTTAATTTATATTTTAGGTTCATACAGAAGATAATTTAATAACCTTTAATTAAAAAAAAAAGAAGTAGATCCGTCGATTAGTTTTTTTTAAATCGTGTATGCAGTTTCAAAAAAAGTGGTTTCGAGAAAAACGCGTTTAAAGTTTCCAATTAAAAAAAAGGTTGATAAAAGCTTGCTAATGATTGTTTATCTGTACTTTTCGATTAATCTACTATCCCTGCTCCATATAAATGTCCTCATACAATTCATTCTTCTCCAACAGCCATTGTTTGTCGTAAGTACGCGTTTTCTGCGCAACAGATCTGCTACGACGATTTTGGCTAATCGTGCAATTTTCGTTTATTCTATCCGCTGCGACGTAGCTTTCGTCGGGAAACGCCGGGTCCGAGGAGCTACGCCCAATTAACAGCAATAGTTGTCTAATAGTTCGCGGGTAACGCTTCCTCGCGAGATCGGTAACGTCCGAAAACGGTAGCCTGCTTGAGCGGTAACTCCGAAAATGCTCTAATTTTCTGGGCGCCAGGCGCGGATTTCCGCGCCGCACAACAATTAACTATAATTCGGTAGCTGGATAGGAAGCGTCACTAATGCCGGTGGCTCTTTTCTCGAAGTGGTAGAGGGGCGTGGTTCTTTATTAATTGAGGGGTATGGAGAGCTCGGATCGAGGCAGGTCGTAGAGAAGAATCGATACTCAGTTGTTAATTAAATAGCAAATTTTAAAATGTATTTCGTAAAAGGTAAAGAAATGCTGTGTCGACAACAATCGTGGATCTTGCTCCACTTGTTAATTGCTTAATTTCCTAGAAATGGTTATTACGGAAGCCGGAAGTCGGCACTACAAGAATGCGGAAACTTTGTTCTCTCTCTACGCGGCGAGAGGCCGTCGGGGCTCTCCGCTCGCCAATCACTCTAATTACAATGTATTCTAACTCGGTATTCGCGGTACCGAACAAATCAATTCGTAATCACAATAGGACTGTCGGTACTGGCTTTGTCCGAGAGGGACGTACTTAACACTTAAATATTCGGGCCGGTCGGTCCGATCTTTCGTGCGGCCACGAGACTCTACTTAATACTTCAAGTCTTTTACACTAATAAAGCAACAACAGCAAAACGGTATCGGATTCGGGTAACCGGTAACACGACAAACGGTATCCCTTATCCGGTCCCGCACGAAAGTCGACCGCCTTACCGAATCTTACGGAATTCCGCGTGGCTGCCGAGTGATGGCCTTACAATAATCTCTTGATTCTCGTCCGTCGAAGTTGGTCTCGAGGGCTCGTCCTATGGCACGTACTATTTCGCCGTCAACCGAACAGTGAGGAGCCCCTGTCCCGCGCCGGCCGGCTCGAGCCGTCGCGCATGCGCGGACGCTCTTCGATTTGCTATCGCTGGATCCACGTGTTTCCGCGTGATCCTCGATCCAGCGCCGCGCTGCCTCGTCCCTTGAACGGCCCGTGCTGAACACGTGCTCCAACCATGTGCTCCCTGTTTCCGCCGTTTCGGTAGGTCCGGCTGGCCAGGCCGCGACCAATCCGATCGGGGTGGCTGGCGGTTCCATGCCTGTGGCCGCTCTTTCGTTCGCTGCCCGGTGGTGCGTGCCCACCGCGTGATCCTAGCTGGGAGCCGTCGTGTCCCCGCGCTGTTAGTCGGCGCGGCCGGTATCCTTTGCTCAGGGACGGAAACGTTCTGCGGGGCCCGATGCTCGGCACGGCGGGGAAACTCCTTGAGGGGCGCTCCTTCCACTGTCGAGTGTCCCCAGCAATTCCCGCGACGGCTGCTCCTCCGTCGCCTCTGACACACTTTTCCGATGAGCCCTCACTCGGCGCCTTTACTTTAAACGATTGTTACTACAATCGGGAAAAACGGTATCGCGGAAGCTAAAAATTAAAAATAAAATAAAAAAAAAATAAAATAAAGTAACAGTCACATCCCCCTCGGTTCGGCGAGGAGTCGCCCCCGATCGACCCTCTCGGTCGGTCCTGTGCCCTTGTGACGGGCGCCCGGATGCGCCACGTCACACCGCAACATCTCTGCATACTAGTCCAATAATTATTTCCATGCAAGACATGATTCTTAGAACCGACAAATAGCCTTCATTGAAAATTCCAGCAGCTATGTAGGCAGCAATTTCAATGATTTTGCGGCCGCAATGGAAGTGTTTTGGGGCCAGTTGCTAAATCGTCGTATTAAAACTTTCATTGGCATTTTGTGTATATCCACCTAAACACCTCTCAAGTAATTCTTTCCGAGCAGGCAATGTACCTTTTCAAAGATCGTTAGGGATTTTTACTCACCGTCCCGTTCGGAGCGCTCGGGACGTGTGCACTGCACGTGCTCATTTCGGCCTGATACAATTTGAATCTATACTTGGGACTTCAGAAGCATGTTGTACGGATAAAATACTATTGATTTAAGCAAGAAAAAGAATCGATTTTTTTTACCCTGTAATGTAGACGGTCCCCTTAATAAATTTTTTGAACTTTCTCCATAACTTCGTCCTCGGTTGAAAAAATGGCATGATGAAATTTGTCATTTAATACTTTGACGTTCTTAGGAAGTCGTTTGTAAATTATTTTCTTGCAGCAGCCTACAAGAAAGAATCCAATGGATTAAGATCCGAAGATCTTGCAGGCTAATTTATCGACCCAACGTTCGGGAAATTGCTGATTTGAAAAATTTCTAACGATTCTAGATTATGTGGGCCAGCACCGTCTTGTTGAAATATAATTTTATTTCTATTTAGTAATGGTATTTCTTTCAAAAAATCAGACAAATTTTCTGCAAAAAATTTCATATATGTGCATCAATTAGTCTTTCCGGAAGAATAACTTGGCCCAATATTTTGTATCCGTTAAATTTGCAGACGGCCTCCTGAGAACATCGAAGAATTAAATGACAAACTTCATCATGTCATTTTTTCAACCGAAGACGAAGTTATGGAGAAAGTTCAAAAAATTTGTGGAAATGCATGAGAACTTGCATCATAATAAACAGCGGACACTTCAAACATCTATTATAAAAACAAAATTAATTTGCCCTTTTCAGGACAATCAAATATTTTATCTAGTAATATTTTTTTGAGTTTGCAATAAAATATTTCTAAAAAATTGATATTTTCGATGTATGGGCTTAAGACGGTTAATTGATATTTAAACAATATATCATCTACTTATTCACTTAGACTACCAATATTATTTTTGATTTATGTAAAATTTATCTTTTTTTAAATAAATAAAGACTGATACATATTTAAATCTCGCTTAAAGCTAAAATAAAATGTAAAGTGTTGTTTATTCCCGGTAAAATTTTTCATCTGTCAAACAATATTGGATGGTGTGAGTCGCGGCGCGCCTACCTTTTGTATACCTTCCGTGATTTGGTAACTATTTTATGTAATAATTCAAAAAGTAAGCTTTAGATAAATTTTTTGTAAAAAAAAATTGTCTCAGAATTAACTCAGAAACATGTCATTTCAAGGACACCTGGGTTGTTCTGAATCAACCTGTATATTATTACACACACACACACACACACACACGCGCGCGCGCGCGCTCGCGCTATTCAGTAATGTTGGACATGTTTAGGTATTTTTACTATCGGTCCCATTTAGCAAGAACTTGTTTCGCATTTTAAGTTTTAAAGCTTTGGAGCTTACAGCACTTGTAAACATAATTTGTCCTTATTTAACCATGATGAGCAACAACAATAAAATGATGCTCACAGCGCTGTGAGCGTCAAATGGAATGCAGCCATAATATCTTTATAGATAGACAAATAGAACAGCTTCCGACAGCTTTCGAATAAAACTCTATATTTGACAAATCTGTAATTAAATAGGAGTGATTTTTTTTATGTACAGCTAAATGTATTTGTTATGTACAATGCCCATTACTTAACCAATATAAATTGGTTATATTATTATTTTGATTTGTTAAGCATTTCTCAATGTGAAATAAAAAAATTGTTGAATCTGGCTAAAATTTCCTCGGCCGTCACAACGATGTGACGGCGCGACCGCCTGATCAAATGGCGAATTTACAATAGTAGCGAGCACGCTCCCTTTGGGACCGCTTCGTCGCGCATTGTGGACCTGGCGTTAGGGCGCAATAACAAACAATAATCCTGTGCCTGCACAAGCGCAGCCAAAATTTGCTTGATTAATCAAATAATTAATGAACCGCTGAACAAATCGCGGAGAAATGCGAAGGAGGCAATTCTCCTTTGCTAGAGATCCATTCTACTGCAAACCAATTAATAACAATAGCGCTAATCGATTAATTAGCTGTAATCACTAATTAATTGAAAAGAAGTGGAAGGTCAACGCTCCTACTGCGTCGGTCGGTGCATCTGCACTCATACAGTGTACCGCATGATAGAGGAACAGTGGTTGCTTACCTTTTAACAAGCGCGTAAAACATTATTAAATAAATTAGCGATCATGGATTAATACACGCGCTGGTTCCGTGAAAGTAACAAATTATTGCGAAATCTATAATGAAAAAGGCGAGATCAGTATACGGACGTAAAAAGCGCGCATGCGGCGGGATCACATTGCGTAATTTGCAAAATTAAAATCAGTACTAAATACTATAACAAAATTGTACAAGCTTGTGCATAAAACAATTAATTAACATAATTGGTGATAGCTATGCATTGATTTATTCCAGCCTTCCTAACCCTTCACCCCCGAAGTGCCGCTTTTACAGTTTATATATATCGTGATTTTGGGTCAAAGCGCCGAATTCGTGGTTCTCGATTCGATCTGTTTGTTTCTAATGAGTTTTGTCACGATATTTTCAATTTCGAACTTAGAATATTTCAATATTTTCGTGTTTGAACTTAAAATATTTTCACAATTTTAATATTTGAACTCAAAATTTTTACGATTTTAATATTCGGATTTTATCGAAGATCGTTGAAAAATATTTATCGATACAAGCAAATCGAGGGCTACAATTCCACTTCCAAATAAATAATTTCTCTCATTATAATTAGATCACGCGGGAGTCATTTTTAGCGCTCTTTTCACGAGTGCAAATTAATACCAAGTATAAGGTGCGAGTTCCGATTTTCTTGTATTAATATTATATTACATGTGACATCGCTCGGTTGTTGTAGGAGATAAATGTTATACAAACCGATCTTTTCCATTTAACACTACCGCGCTATGAGTACGTGTATATTATTGCAGCCGTTAACATGGACGTACGCGATTGTCTTTTCGCGCAGTCAGTCCGATCACAGCAAGCGTCTTGTAAAGACGCATTAATAGTTATATCCAAATAAATACATATATTTTGCTGGCTTATCCACACCGTCTCTTCTTTTATCCCCAACAATTGGTAGAAGAGCGTGGTTTACGAAGGAAAAGTGTGGAAGCCCGTACTTGCATCGGACTCAAGAGATACGATACATACGATCTACGCACGAGGTTAGATCGAGTGATAATGGCGGAAAAGACGGTCTTGCCCACAGTCCCATTGCTAACGGGTGATAATTACTTCAATTGGCGTATGAAGATGGAATCGGTCTTGCAATTGAGAAGATTGACACGTGTTCTCTCGAGTGACCGACCGTCAGGTGACGACAAAAAGAAGGAGAAAGAGGACTGGGACGAGAAGAACGCCGATGCAGTAGCCTGCATTCGCCTATCACTTAGCGACAATCAAATTTTGCAGTTCGCTAATGAGACGAACGCCAAACGACTATGGAAAGCGATACACGATACATATGCCGGACCTGCAGAGGATAGAGCCATCGACACGGGGGAAGAATTAAAGAACATCAAAATGACGGACAGCAAGACAATCACCGACTACGTGAGTCGAGCGCGAGGCTTGGCGATGAAATGTGCATCATCGGGGCTGAACACAACGGAACGACAAGTCGTATATAGCGTTGTTCGAGGACTCCACAATAAATTTGCTCAGATCCGGGAAATATTGAAGACCCAGCGAGAAAAACGACTGGACGAGAACCTGGAAATCCTCAAAGAAAAAGAGAGAGAGCTGCTGAAGAAGAACAACGGCGACAAAGACAACAGAGAGTCGGCATACGCGGCTAAAAACTTCCGTAAGAAGGACAATAAGAAAAAATGTTTTGTTTGCGGTAAGATCGGCCACATGGCTAAACATTGTTTTTATCGTAAAGATAAATTCGAGCAAGGGGAAAATAGCGGTAAAGATAGAAAAAATAATAATACCGATAATTTAAATAAGAAAGTAAATCTCGCATTCGAGGAAAAGCCGGATTATTCTACTTTTCACGCGTTTAATGTTAATACTTGTCCAGAATTAAATCAATACGAATAGATTATTGATAGTGGTTGTACGTTCCACATAACATTTAATAAAAAATACCTTGTAAATTTCAAACTCATCAAGAGCAGAGTATACTTAGCAGGTAGAAATAGCATACTAGAGTCTAAGGGAATAGGTACGTCAAAAGTTCAAGTACGAGATAATAATAATAAGATAAAATACATTATTGTACACGATGTTATATATGTGCCTGAATTGCGTTCTAACCTATTGTCAGTTACTAAATTAATGGAGCGAGGACTTAAAGCTAATTTTACAGACAACAAAGTCAAAATATGCAACGAAAAGGAAGTCATTGCTACAGGAAGGCGATTTGGTAATCATTTCGCAATACAGATGATTCCTATAACAAGAGATACCAGATATGATTATAATAACACATACAGTGTTAAT
This sequence comes from Monomorium pharaonis, assembly GCF_013373865.1. NCBI lineage: Eukaryota > Metazoa > Arthropoda > Insecta > Hymenoptera > Formicidae > Monomorium > Monomorium pharaonis. The sequence goes on from NC_050470.1 coordinate 18,506,771, forward strand.
GAAGATAATAATGTTACTAATACTGGTAAGTTTGACAGTGATATTGCGAGTAAGTGGCACTGCAGATTAGGCCACGTTAACGATAAATATGTGCAAAAATTAATAAAAGGAAAACTTGCGATAGGAATAAATAACGAAATAAAGAATGTTAATTGCGAACCTTGTAAAATGTGTAAATTACCGCGCAAGCCGCATAAGAATATAATATATGATCAGAGTGAAAAGTCGCTAGATTTAGTACATTTAGATGTTTGTGGCCCTCTTCCTGTTAACTCTATTGGAGGTTCGCGATATATATTGCTCATTATTGACGATTATAGTGGCATGTACTTTACATATTTTCTTAAAAATAAGAGCGACGTTTTTTCTACATTCCAGACATTTAAAGAGAAATGCAAGAATATACTAGGCAGAAAAATTAAACGTATACGCACGGATAATGGAAGAGCATTTGACAATAAACAATTTGATGAGCTTACTTGTCGTGAAGAAATTGAGCACCAGAAGACTGTCCCATACAATCCCGAAAGTAATGGCAAAGTAGAAAGAGGAAATCGAGTACTTTTAGAGAGAGCCCGTACATTGTTATACGAGAGCGCATTACCTCTGTCGTTTTGGGCCGAAGTGATAGCTTACGTTACTCATACGGCTAATCTAACCCCGAGAAAGAATAAGACAAAAACGCCTTATGAAATTTAGACCGGGAAAGTACCTAATATTAGTTATTTGAGGACATTCGGGTGTCTTACATTTTATCATATTCCGAAAGTTACACGTAACAAATTACAGCCAAGCGGTAAAAAGGGAATAATGTTAGAATATTCAAGAGAACGTATTGCATATAGAATATTTGATATTGAAAATAAGATAGTTATAGAAGAACGTAATGTAGTTTTTGATGAGAATCAAAAAGGTAGTAATTATTTGAAAAACGCGACAGATGATAAATTTGAGAATTTAAAGTTAAAAGAGTATATGAGTATTGTAGATGATAGAGATATTAGTATAAATAATGATGAAAATGTTAATATTGATAGGAATGACCAGGATAGAATAGAAGATGATAATATTAATGAAGATGATCAGGATAGAATAGATGATAATAGAAATGATCAGGATAGAATAGAAGATCTAGATGACAGGAATGTAAACGAGTATAGAACTCAAGATAGGGAAAACCGTAAAGTAGATAGACCAAAGACTTACTTTAGCAGAAAGTGTAAGACGGAAGGAAGAATATTTAAGAAAACGCGAAGACCGATTAAAAAGAGAGGGCGTGAGACGTTCTGATAGATTAAATAATCGCGATAATCAATCTGCAAATATATGTCTTATAAACAATATCCATATACCGGGTAATTTTGAAGAAGCGCGAGACAGTAATAAATGGAGAGAATGGAAGCAAGCAATGGAAAATGAATTAGAGTCATTAAATAAGCACGAGGTGTGGGATATATGTTTGTATCCGAAAAATACAAAAATTGTCAAAAGCAAATGGATATATACAGTTAAGAAAGAAGCTAATAATAATATAAAATATAAGGCTAGGTTAGTTGCGGCAGGGTATAACCAGATAAAAAATTAGATTTCGAAGAGTCACGGTCTGTTCGAACATTCACCTGTAATAAGTATCGACGCGTGACGAATGTTGATAGCTATAGCTGCTAAGAGAAACTTGCGTATACGATTTTTCGACGTTAAAACAGCCTATTTGCATGGTACATTAAAAGAAACTGTTTATTTAGAGCCTCCTCCAGGTTTTGAAAATAGATTTGGTAAAGGAAAGGCATGCAAACTCAAAAAGGCATTATATGGATTGCCACAATCCGGACGAAACTGGTATTGCAGACTCAAAGAGGAATTGTTAAATAATGATCTTAGACCTTTAGCGTCAGAGAATTGTATTTTTACTAACAATAATGAAACATGCTTCTTTGCGTTTGCCTCATATGTCAATGATTTTACTATATTAGACGATGATAGTAAAACTTGCGAGAAAATTGTCAAATCATTACAAAAGAATTTTGAAATTAAAGAAACTACTGAGTTAAAAATATTTTTAGGAATAAGGATAACCAGCGATTATACGGGAATTTACTTAGATCAAATAGAATATATAGAGAAACTATTAGATAAGCATAGTATTGTTGCGTGCCGCGTGTCGCCCGATACATCCCTGAAGCGCCAGTCAGCTGACGGACCAATCGATATTTTCGATCGGCCGGTTGCCGGGAAGAATTTGTTATTAAAATAATTGAATTAAACGGCTGGTTGCCGGGAAATATGTGTAAATAAAAATTGTAGACAGTTTGAACGTCGGACTCCTGCCGAGGAGGACGTGTCACGCGCTTTCTCTGTTTAAGTTCGAGTTGCAATAAAGTTTTTGAGATCCATAAACGATTTGATTTTCTTTCGACGCGAGTGTGTGTGTGTGCGGGAGTGTCTTTCGGCGATCCGGCGCAATATTTTGGGGACTCGTCCGGGATCGGACGAGCGAACGAGCCGACGGGAGTTTTCCGACGTCGAGAGGAATCAAAATGTCGACGACTCACTCGCCGAGGAAGACTCGTTCTCAGCAGCAGGCGGCGAGCTCAACGGAGACTAGCGCGATGGAGGTTGTTCTCCTCGAATTACAACAGATGCGCGAGGAGCGGAGACGGGAGCGGCAGGAGCAACAAAATTTCCGCGCCGAAATGGAGGCCCGTTTCATGGAGCATGAGGCAGCCTTCCGACGGATGGAGGAGCGACTCAACGATACTCAGCTAAGTCACCCCAATAATATTTCCGCGAGCGAAGCTCCGACAGACGCGTGTGGATTTCTTGAGCGGGAGGGAAAACGCGAGCGGGGATCGAGCGTCGTTCTCTTTAAGAGTAAAGACCGACACTTATGACGGGACGGTGCCGCTGCGCGAGTTTCTCTCGCAATTTTCTTTCATTTCGCGCGCGAACGGCTGGGACGAGGCCTCCCAAACGGTGGCCCTTGCGTCATGTTTGCGGGGGAAAGCGCGTTCAGTTCTGGAGGGGTTGAGCGCGGAAAAAGATAAATTAACGTTTTCGGAATTAAAATCTGAATTGGAATTGCGCTTCGGTGAAAGTGAATTAGCGCAAAATTTTTATTTACAATTCACTAATCGTAAACTTCTCCCGGGAGAAGATTATGCCACATTGGGCGCGGATCTTGAGCGCCTTTCTCGAAAAGTATATCCGAATTGTCCTCATGAAATGCGCGATAAAGTTGCTTGCGCTTAATTCGTGGCTGCTCTGTCGGACGGTTTCGTTAAACGGACCCTCCAAGTAGAGGGGATATCTTCGCTCAGAATAGCGATTGAGCGGGCCAGAACGTTGAAATTTATAAATGAAAATAGTTTCGCACGAAAACTGGAGAGGCAAGGGAGCGGAAATTCGGGCGTAAAAGAAAACAAGAGCGCGGAGGAGCGAAGGGAAGGGAATAAAAAAAAAGAATGAGGACGGGAGAAGCAGGGGACCAAAAAAAGGGGAATGCTGGTTATGCGGAAATTCAGGGCACTTTCGTGCGGAGTGTCCTCAGCGGAAGGAAAATTAAATTTTGCCGAGCTTCGCGGAGCCGGCTCGGTGGGGGAAAAACGGGCCCCGGAACGCTGCGGTGCCGGCGCGTCTTGGGAACTTTTTCTGGGAAGTTTTAACGCGGCGGACCGTGAACGTTTCTGTTTTCGGAGAAAATTAAATGAAAAGTCTTGTTGTTTTAAAATTAATACGGGCTCAGACGTGTCGGTGTTGAGCGCCAATTTGGCGACTTTTTTTGAGCAGGAACGAATAAAGTTTTGTAATTTAAAGTATCCCACTGGCGAGAGAGTGCCGGTGACATCTCGGGTCACGGCCTCCGTGCGCCTGGGAAAATTTTGTGTCGTTTTACGATTTTATGTTGCGGCAATCGGCGAAGACTGTATTCTCGGAGCGGATTTTCTTTCTGAAACGGGAATTTTTGTTGGACTTTTTGGAGACGCTCTCGGTTTGACGAAGAGCGAAGCGGGGGAGCGCAGGCTAGTTTGTTCTCGTATTGAGAACTGCTCTGCTGGTCTCCCTGATTTTCTTAAAAAGATTTATGAACAGAGTTCTGTTGATTTGGAAAATACTCAAAAAGAAATTTTCTCTGACTTTTTGTACGAATTTTGTGATGTTTTTACTGAAAATATTGTTGCTGGAAACTGTGATATTCTTTACCATGACATAAAACTTTGTGATTCTTCCCCAATAAAGCAGGTACCTCGTGTTCCAATTCATTTACAGACAGAAGTTAATAAAATCCTGGAGGAAATGAAAGTCCAAAAAGTAATAGAGGAATCAAATAGTCCATGGATGTCCCCAGTAGTTTTGGCAAAAAAAAAGGATGGTTCAATCCGTTTTTGTGTGGATTTTCGGAAATTAAATGAGATCACGATAAAAAATTCCTATCCTCTTCCAAGGATTGATAGTATTTTGATCTGCCTTGCAGGAAATCTTTGGTTTTGTACATTAGACTTAAGGAGTGGATATTGGCAGGTAAGATTAAATCCTAAAGATCGCGAGAAGACTGCTTTCTCTTTGGGTAACGGTTTGTGGCAGTTTACGGTGATGCCCTTCGGTCTATGCAACGCCCCTGCAACTTTTGAACGATTAATGGAAAAAACTCTTAAAGGATTGATTTCTAGAATTTGTTTCGTTTATTTGGATGATGTGATTGTTTTCGGTAAAGATTTTAAAGAGATGATTTAAAAGAAGTCTTTTCTCGTTTTCAAAGCGCTAATCTCAAGGTTAATCCGAAAAAGTGTGTATTTTTAAAAAAAGAAGTAAAATATCTTGGACATGTAATTTCTGCAGAGGGGGTTGCAACTGATAAAATTTTATCCGTAAAACTGTGGCTGCTTCCTAAAACTCGTAAACAAGTATGTAGTTTTCTTGGCTTTTGTTCCTATTGCAGGAGATTTGTTAGAAATTTTTCTGGAAATGCTAAACCTTTATATAAGTTAACGGAAGAAAATTGTAAATTTTTTTGGTCTAAAGAATGCCAAGACGCGTTTGAAAGATTGAAATCTATTTTGACCTCCCCACCAATTTTATCTTTTCCGGTGGGGGAGGGCCAATTTGTTTTGGATACCGATGCCTCGAACCACGGTATCAGGGCGGTTCTTTTTCAATTTCAGGGTAAAGAGGAAAGAGTGATCGCTTATTTTAGTCGAGTATTAAGCAAGACTGAACGGAATTATTGTGTGACTCGACGGGAGCTGTTGGCCGTGGTGGATTCTATTAATTCTTTTTACCATTATTTATACGGGCGAAAATTTTTATTAAGGACGGATCATGCTTCGTTGCGATGGCTGATGTCTTTCCGAAATTTGGAGGGGCAACTGGCAAGATGGTTGGAACGCCTGCAACAATACGATTTCGACATTTCCTATCGAAGTGGAAAAGGACATGGGAATGCCGATGGTTTGTCCAGACTTCCATGTTCCGAGGATTCCTGCCAGTATTGTGTCAAGGTCGAGCAAAGAGAGGAAATCTGCAGCCAGAAAGTTTTTGGACGATTGGTTTTTGCTCAAGAAGATATTCAGAAGTGGCGGTCTGCACAGCTTCAGGATTCTAACGTTTCCAAGCTGATACGAAGCAAGGAGGCTGGAAGACGGCCGGAATGGCAGGAAATCGCTTCCGGGAAAGCCTCCCTGAAGATCTATTGGAGTTATTGGGAAATGTTGGAATTGAAAGAGGGAGTTTTATACAAGAGATGGATTTCTTCGAGTTTGCAAAAGAACGTTTATCAAATTGTGGTGCCACGACAGAAGGTGCAAGAGATTTTGGAAGAGGCACATAATTCTCCTACAGGTGGACATTTCGGTGTAAATAAAACTTTGCAGAAAATTCGGAAAAGATTTTATTGGGCAACGTGCAAAAAGGATGTTGAGGAATGGTGTGCGACGTGCAAGATTTGCGTGGCAAGGAAAGGTCCTACCGGCAAAGGAAGAGCTCCCTTACAAATTTATAACGTTGGTGCTCCCTTCGAGAGAATACAAGTTGATATTCTAGGCCCTCTGCCGATTTCTTTGCAAGGAAACAAATATCTTCTTGTGGTTGTTGCTTTACAAAATGGCCTGAAGCCATTCCCCTAAAGAACAAGAAGGCAAGTACAGTAGCTAGATATTTAATTGAACAGGTGTTTTCTCGACATGGAATTCCTTTGGAAGTGCATTCGGATCAGGGTAGAAACTTCGAATCTCAACTTTTTTAAGAGATAACTACGCTTTTGGGAATTAGAAAAACTCGAACCACTTCTCTTCATCCACAGTCTGACGGACAGGTCGAACGCCAGCATCGAACTATATTGGATTTTCTAGCGAAATTTATTTGCGAAATTCAGAAGGATTGGGATCGCTGGGTCCCATTATATTTGTTGGCTTATCGTTCTTCTAAACACGAAGCTACAGGGTTGTCTCCGGCAGAAATGTATTTAGGACAAGACTTGCGTTTACCCCTTGATCTTTTAAGAGAAAGTCCCCCTTCTTTCGAGGAAAAGGAAGGGGTGGGTTATGTATCTCGGTTGAGAGATAAATTGGATCTAATTTACCGGTCCGCTAAGCAACGTCTTCAGATTAAATCCAAGAATGCAAAATCTTGGTATGATCGACGAACCAAGCAGGTACGTTTTGAACCCGGACAGAAAATTTGGTTCTTCAATCCTCGTCGTGAAGTGGGAAAAGCGCCGAAATTGCAGAGCCCTTGGGAGGGGCCATGGGTTGTAGTGAAGAAGCTCGGAGAGGTGGTTTATTGTATTCGGAAACCTTCTAAAAAGAATAAAATAGTGCATGCAGATCGTTTGGCTCCTTTTCTTGAAAGAAAGTTCTTTTAAAAAATAATAATAATTATAATAAACCGACAGAAAGCCCGTACCTTTTGGGGGGGGGAGAATCTTGAATCTTTTTAATTTTAATTATTTTAATTCAAAGTTTGTGTTCTGTTTTGTGTTTTATTATTGTTTCAGTATTTATGGAGTTCTGAATAAGAAAAGGGATTTCGGAATTGAGAGCCGTAAGAAGGTTAATTTTCTGGACTGCCTCTCCCACGGTTTTTGACCGTAGTTTTCCCGTGGGACTTGGGTGAAGGCCGAGGCCGGGGACGGGGAACTCTTTGAGCGATGGGTCCACGGAAGATATCCCCCCCCCCCCAATCCCGAAGAAAGAAGAACGAAGCACACAAGACTCGGCGGAAGAGGAGTTCGGGGACGGCTGGAGGAATACGGACTAGGAAATTTTTTGTGGGAGCCTAGCCAGCTTCACGAAGAAGGAAGCCCGTGTGGAGAACCTCCCTGGAAGGAGAGGACTTTGGTGGACGTGGCCCGGTAACTCGCTACAGAAGTACGAGGAGGGCAAGAAATCGTCCTGGAACCAGAGAAGGTCCTTTTCCAGAAGTAGTGTCGCAAGCTGCTTTTCGGATTGTCGGGACGACAATCCAGAAGAGGGGGAGTAGTGTTGCGTACCGCGTGTCGCCCGATACATCCCTGAAGCGCCAGTCAGCTGACGGACCGATCGATATTTTCGATCGGCCGATTGCCGGGAAGAATTTGTTATTAAAATAATTGAATTAAACGGCTGGTTGCCGGGAAATATGTGTAAATAAGAATTGTAGACAGTTTGAACGTTGGACTCCTGCCGAGGAAGACGTGTCACGCGCTTTCTCTGTTTGAGTTCAAGTTGCAATAAAGTTTTTGAGATCCATAAACGATTTGATTTTCCTTCGACGCGAGTGTGTGTGTGTGTGTGTGTGTGTGTGTGTGTGTGTGTGCGGGAGTGTCTTTCGGCGATCCGGCGCAACAGTATGTTAGAGTGTAAACCCGTTAACACTCCAGTAGAAATAGGAAGCGATAAAAAATACGATAACAAGGATAATAAAGAAAGTTTCGATGTAGACAAGTATCAGGAATTAGTTTGCGAATTATTATATTTAGCGTCAAGAACCAGACCAGATTTAGCATTCGTAATTTCTTATCTGTCACAGTATAACCACAATCCATTGAAGAAACATTATCTGTTGATTAAGAGAATAATGCGTTACTTAAATGGAAGTAAGCATAAGCGATTGTTTTATGATCGCGAATACGGAATGTTATAAGCATATTCTGATTCCAGTTGGGGGAACGTGGATGATGGAAAATCATTTTCTGGGAGAACAATATTCATTGGTAACTCTTTAATATCGTGGAAATGTAATAAACAACGAGTAGTAAGTACTTCTACATGCGAGGTCGAGTTATTTGCTGTCTCCGAAGCAGTAAAGGATATAATGTGGTTTCAGAACATGCTTAGCGAACTACAATGTAAAGAATACACTAATGGACCAACTAAAATATATTGTGATAACCAGGCGGCTATACAATGGTTAAAGGATGCGAGATCATCTACGAAAACGCGACATGTTAACTTAAAATTTCACTTTGTACGCGATGAAATTGAGAAAAACACTATTATAATGCTATATGTTAATACAAATAATATGATTGCAGATTGTCTCACGAAAAGCGTTTCTAAGGAAAAACATGAATGGTGCTGTAGCCAAATGCATTTAATTTAAGTTCTAAATTGCGAATTAAACCCTTTATTTTTGCGAAGAATGCGATCGATTTGTGGGAGGAGAATGTAAGAGATAAATGTTATACAAACCAATCTTTTCCATTTAACACTACCGCGCTATGAGTACGTGTATATTGTTGCAGCGGTTAACATGGACGTACGCGATTGTCTTTTCGCGCAGTCAATCCGATCACAGCAAGCGTCTCGTAAAGACGCATTAATAGTTATATCCAAATACATACATATATTTTGCTGGCTTATCCACACCGTCTCTTCTTTTATCCCCAACAGTTGTGCTAAGCAATAATACTAGAATACATGGTCAATGAACGAGCTAATATAGGTTATATATGATTAATCTTTATTAATACGCACGTGCAAGAGGAGAATAATAAAAATATAAAAATCTAAATATATATAAATAGAAGGATTGCGAAACGTTTTGACTCTACTTAGTCATCTTCAGTCGTACAAAAAAAATTAATAATTAACAACAGAGTCACAGTATAAGTATATACAGTAGCGACAGTAGAGAGAAATTGAGGGTCTGATTTTCTTCTGCGCATGCGTTGGCTGTACAACCAAGAATATGGCGCCCATGGCGAGCTGTCATCAGCTGTCATAGCAACTTTGTGATTAGTGAAACAAATAAGCTAAATATAGCTGAAGTAAAATTTGTTGTAATATTAAAAAATGAGTGTTAATGGATATTCAACTATGCTGCTACACAATAAAAAACTTAATTTGTAATACATTGTAATTGTCAATAAAATGTTATTTTTCCTTGAATATATAATTGGTTTTAATAGTTAAAAATTTATATTATATATATACACACACACATATAAAATGAGACTACAGTCATTTTTATTCACTTTAATATTTTTTGATTTTATAATTCCATTGATACGTTACTAAAATATAATGACATTAGGAATAAAAAATTAATCTACTTGTACTTACACAAAAATTGTAATATAGTTATATAAAAATTAAATTAGAATTAATTTGATTTAAAAATACTTTGCGCGAGATACTACTACGTTGTCTCTTAATATTGTTTATATAAAGCGCTCTCGTACAACCAGGTCACGTGATCGATTACCACTTACATCAAAGGTGCCGACGCTCACTGTCGCTACTGTGTATACTTATACTGACAGAGTGTTGTATATCAAACGTTGGGAACGAGAGTGTTGTATGTCAAACGTTGGAAACGTTATACAAACCGAAAATAACAAAAATAATAATAAATACGCTCAAAAACAAAAGAAATAATTATATAACGAAGGATCCAAATTTAAACGTCTGTTACGATGTGTCAAATCTTCATTAAAATAAGCGCAGTCAAAGAGAAAAAATTTTTTTTGTTAAAAAATTCTTTGTGTAAAAAATTCTTGTTAATATATTTGAAAGTCCACTGTCTTCGACTTCAATATACTGTTTCGTGGGTAGGTGGAAATGTTGTCGAGAACGGCCATTAATAATTGTTTAGAATGTCAACCGGAATAAAATTATGTAGAAAAAAACTATAATGTAAATATAAAAAAACTGAAATCAATTTATGGTTTAAAGTTGAATAGAAATAGTTAAAAAACCGTATAAGAAATACTTACGTGTGTCTAATTAGTCAGATACGTCAAGATAGATTAAAACAACGATTTTTTTGCTAGTAAGCAAAAAACTGTTATGTTATAGAAATTTTGCTTGATAAGGCATAAATGTGGAAGTAACTGTGTAAACAAAAAAAACGATCAAATTAAAACTATTAGTTCAATTTTTTGAAATCACTGTAAAATCAAAGTGGCGGAAAAACTTACATATGCCTTGAGTGAAAGTAGAAAACTGTTATGTTAGTAGTCGGAGACCTTATAAAATTATGCCGTTATGTGAGAGATGTGCAAGAGATAGTAGTCAAAAGAAAAATGAACCTCCGAAACGAACGAGGCATTAAATATGTTTTTTGTCTATACTCGCAAGGCTGTGAAGTAAACACGAGTAGGCAGAATCGAGAAACTCAGGTCATTTTGTGAATTTATACTTTTTTTTTTTTTTATGAACCATTTCTGAGATTAATCTTTTCTAATAATTAGATTCGTAATCAAGAATTTTAGTGTTATCGCAGTCAAATGGCCTGTATCAAAAATATGCTTAGTGATCACTGAGTGTCTTGATGGTTCTAATTTAAAATTGTTGGCATGTTCTTTTATCCTCGTTTTTAGTTTTCTTTTAGTTTGTCCGACGTATGAAGCATCGCAATCATTACAATATATCTTATATATAATATTGTTTTTTAAGAAATGATCCGTTTTGACTTTTTGTACTTTGATCACAGCGTTCAGATTATTAATCACTCTGTAGCCAACAGTAACGAGGTTTTTGTCAATCATGGATGAGATAGTTTCTGAAATGTTTTTTATGTAGGGCAACACAAAGAATTTTTTTTATTAATTGAGTTTTCATCTTCTTTATGTTCCTCATCACTGTTGTCCAATGTTAGTGTCTTTTTTTGCTTGTAATGGTTGCAGTCTACCATCAATAAGTTTTTTAATTCTTTGATTAATTTCTTTAAAGATTAGGTCTAAGAATATCCGTTTTCTTTTAAAATTTTAATGCAGTATTCCAGATTCTCTTGCTGAAATATAGGATGTGACAGAAGTAATGCTCTGTCAACCAGACTGTAAATTGTTCCAATTTTTTGGCATAAAGGGTGGTGTGAATAAAAAGAGATATCTGCTCGAACTAGTCTTTTTTTGGAACCAGTCAATGAAGATTGTGTTATCCTTAACAATCAGCAACAAATCAAGAAAACTGATATTACAATCGTATTCTATTTCTAGTAAACTGCAATCTTTCGTAGAAACTGTTAAAAGTATCTAAAATAGTCTTAATTTTGTCGGATGGAACACATAAGACAATGTCATCTACGTATTTATAATAAAATGGTAACTCTATATTAATCGTATTCAACGCTTTTTTCTTAAGGTCTTGCAAAACTAAATCAGCAATTATGGGAGACAATGGTGACCCCCATCAATGTGCCGAATGTTTGTTTGTAAATTTTGTTGAATGTGAAATAAGTAAATTCCAAAATAAATTTTAATGCTGAGATAAAATCTTGTAACGGAATGTTAGTATTTTTTTCGATGTATTTTCATCTTGCCTTTATACTCAGTATTGCAAGATTTTGAGGAATGTTCGTAAATAGAGAGACTGCGTCAAGTGATAATAAAATGTGCGATGCAGAGATCTTTCTTCCCGAAAGTGCTTCATATATTTCAAAGCTGTTCTTTGGTAGCTTATTATCTTGTGGTAAACTTTTGATAATTTTGTGTAAAAAAACTCGCTATCGGATATAAAAAAGTTATTTTATTAAATTAATCGAGGAAACAATAATTCTTATTGGGATGTTAGGTTTATAAATTTTTGGTAGGCTATAGACCTTTATGCGCAGGGGGTACTAATATAGTACTTGGGATATGGCGCACCTCCGCACCCGAGCCAATCAAAAGTAGGAAAGCGACCTTAGTCGTGTAGTAAACAAGCGATTGTAAAGGACCCTGATTGGACGCAACGCGACCAATCAGGGTTTCTCGATGAATGTGTTTATTAAATGTAAGGACAACCCGTATTTTCTTTTAAGTATGTTATGAGTGACACACTCATAACGATAAAAAAGGTGTCAGTAGCACGATGACGTAAGTCGGTCAGCTGCAACAGTCAGCATCGAGCGCATTGCACGAGGTTTCGTGCAATCCGCTCGACAATTAGCACAATGCTCTTTAGACAGCACTTGCTGTCTAAGCAAGAATTTGGAATACTGACCGATTTACGCTCTCACGCAATTCTTCCCTTTTTTTGATCCAACTACTGAATTATCGAATATATAAATCGGCGAAAGAAAGTGAGCGACGGGTCAATCTGAAGTAGACAAACTAAGATAACACACGACACTCTGCTTTGCGGGGTCGGGGACAGCGCACTCATAGACGCGACACTCTGCCTTGCGGGGTCGCGATCTATTCACTGTAAATGAATAACACAATAAAAGTGCTCAAAACGAATAACGGTGTAAGTGACCAAATATCTTCCTGCGAGATCTCTGGCAGCGATCCCGAATCGTACTCACAACGAGGGGTACAACAAGTAGTAGTGGAACAAGATCCCCAGCGGACATGTGGGCATACCCTGATGAAATGACTTAATGTTGTACCGGGGGGTGTCTACACATATGTCAGGTTAGGATTAGTCTAGGGAGTAAGTTTTGGTGGGTAGACTATGTGAGCAGTATAGTTAGCGATGTGGTCTCATAGAATCCCACACTATCCGGGTGTACGGGCACCCGGGTGTCTTGGGCCTCCTGGTTTCCTTGCCGCGCAGTGGTTTGGTCTGATGTTTGGTCTATGTGGCGGTTATCCTGGATGGCCCTTCCAAAGATTTCCCACTTCCTCGCAAAAAAAGGCCATAGGCCTTTGGTAAGATCGAATCACTTGAATGTAATTGATAATAGCAACTGTTAGAGATGTAATCCTTATTCAGCCAACTTTTTAAGATTTTGTTAAGGTTTCTCTCTAAAGTTGAGCTAGGGTCTTTTTTAAGAACCACTATGTAGGTATTCACGTCAATCAATGTTTCTTCCATTTTTTCGATATATGTCTCTCTGTTGTGCCACTGTAACATTGCTCTAATCAGCTCTTGTAAAAATGATATCTGCGGCATTCTTGGTAAACTCTGCCATTTCTTTATGCAACTGCATAATGCGGTTGTCAATTGCATTACATACCGGTCGTTTATTGAGGTATTTTTGAAATTGTGGAATAACAGCGTTTCTTATTTTTATGTTGTCAAGATCTATGTGTTTATTGTGATTCTCCAAATCTTTAATGAATTCATGGATCACCATTTTTTTATTGAGCAAAGGGAAGAGCCAAAAATTATTCCGCGCCCCCGAAAAAAAAGAGACACCCTCTTTTAACTCAAGTTGTTAAAGGCTGTGTTTCGCTAGCGCGCGAGCATTGCCGAAGGGAGAACGGAAACGTTTAAAGTAAATTTACACAAGGTGTTACACACAAAAAAACGTATAATTACTATTTTAACTATGTACACTCTAGTTTACAGCAAAAAAATGACGTTGCGCGAGCGTGCAATAACTTCGGTGAAGACTGTCGCGACCGGGAGCAGGTGCTCGTGCGGAAAGTAATCGAGAAGTTGTAAGTTCACGTGAACTTGTAAACGGCGAATCGTTAACTCGTCTGCAAGTCGCTCGGAGACCGACTGGCTCGCAGCAGCTCGCGATCACAAGCCTTCGGACCGCCAAACGTCCTGTTTGCCTCCGTACATTCATCGATCACGTATTCGCGATCACTCATCTCCTGTGTGGTCACGAATACGATTCAGTCGTTAAACATATCACAATACAAGCGTTATGAATAAAGGTGCGACATTTCACGCGATTCCGGACACAAGTAATCCAGCGTCTTTATTGAAAAGGTTACAAGCACGTCTGATCTAGCTCGCCGTCACTTCACAACTGTTTATCTATTTCTATTTACTCCCGTTGTCCGGCTCTCAACAGCTGACCGCCGCCGCCGATCGATATCGCCGATCCGACGACTGACTCGCGGACGAAGGGTACACCGGGCAGTGCGCATAAAACTATTATAAAAATTAATGCGGGGTTGTAGGGGGAAGGCAAAGCCTACGCGTTCTCTGCACCACATGGGTTTGCGATTTTTCACGTGAAGTGAAACCCTCACATTGCCCCTAACGATGCGCATCTCTTCGTGTGTAAATATGTGGGCAAATAAACGGTGGGCAAGTGAATGGTGTGCAAATAAGCAATGCGCATCTTTTCGTGTCCAAATAAACGATGCACTTCTTTTCGTGTTCAAATGAGCGGTAAGCAAATAAACTGTAGGAAAATAAGCGATGTTCAAATACACCGTGGCCGTTTAAACTGTGCATAAAATATCTTGTCCAAATGCACCGTGTCCAAATGCAACGTTCGTTTGAATAGTGTCCATCCAAGTGAGTGCAGCCCACTCCTTTTATCTAGTTGTTTCTTTTATTCTTCTTTTAAAATTGCTATCCAACGAAGAAACTGCAACAAAACAAAAAATAAATACAGAAAACCAAACAAAAAAAAAACGAAAGTAAACTACCCTCTTATAAAACATTCAGACTCGGACTCGTGCCAGCGTTATTCTCTCTTCAAGAAAGAAGCCAAAAAACGGTTCACATCAACGATTTTATTTTTGAGACGGGGAAATTTTTGAATACAATATAACACTTCACTCAATATCTTGATTACCTTCCACGGTCTTTCCCAAGGACTCTGCACATTTTGAAGTTCTTCCTGCAATTCGACGAGAATTGTAAAACCAAACTTTTTGTCCCGGTTCGAAGATCACACTTCTAATCTGTTGATCGTACCAAGACTTTGCGTTTTCCGAACTTATCAGAAGACGCTGCTAGACAAAATGATGAACTGAGTCTAGCCTCTGTTTGAGCCTGGAAATAATATCTTCAATTTTCTCCTCGCCCTCCTCTCTAGAAGAAGGACACTCTCTAAGAATATTCATGGAGAGGCGGCGGTCCTGTCCCTAATACATCTCTACTGGAGTTGTTCCGGAACTGAAGTCGTTCGTTATCGGGCTTCAATTTTAAACTAACGGTCGCGTGCACATCCTCACTCGCGTTTCAACTCGCGCACGGAAAATTAGTTTGTAACGCATTTGACGGGGTCTCACTCGCGGGAATAATATCAGAACGACTTATCTGGTTTGAGAAGAGCCGCTCCTCGATTCGTTTCAGAGTTTTGTCTCGCTCCAATAGGCGAGTTTGCATCTCTTTCTGAAACCGCTGCTGCTCCTCGCGATCTCAACATGTCTCCTCTCTAAGCTACTGCAATTTCTAGAACTCCGCTCGCAGCGAGTTGGTCTTCGCCGTCGCAAAGCCAGTGTCTAAAACTAACCGACCGACCGCCTTGCTCAATCACTCGCGCATTTCCGCACGAAATAGAAGACACTATCTTTCTGGTAAAAATCTCTTTAATGAGGCTTGAAAATACAAAGATCGTTTTCGGATAAAGAAAGAGAGCACGTCCGTTCGAATTGACAGCTCCGGAACAAATCTGACGAGCGCGCCCGCGTAAACAACACGGTTGCTAAGGAGGCCGCTGCGCAGCTGAGAGTCGAAATGCACCGAGCGTCCAGCGCGATCGTAACAATACATTGTGCATAGAGATAACAAGCAAGAAAAAAATATAAGAAAAAACGCAAACTAAATCTAACAAGAGTCGTGCATACTACTGTGATAAAAAAATAAGGTGAATTTTTCATTTTAAACTTTGCGGGTATTTTAAATTCATGAAATTATTTTTTTTGTAAGTTAGTAGTACTGTTTTTGACATTTATGCAGAATTTTATGTTAATATGTATATTCAATTGCTGCAGAGCTACACGTGTTTTGTAAACATACAAAAGTGATTTCAATTTTTACTATGTCTGATTTTGTTGAACAAAAAATTTGCATTAAATTTTGCCGAATGAATATTCTGCCGCGGAAACATTGAGGATGTTGCAGAAGGTATAATAAGGCTGTGTCGCAAAGAAATGTTTATGAGTGGTACAAAAACTTGAAAGAAGGTCGAGAACGAGTTCAAGACGAACAGCGCCCCGGACAAAATTGAATGTTTTTAAAACCAATCGAGATTTGACGCGTTTGAGGCACAAAACATCTTTTAAAATGGTTTAGGTTGATTCAAATAAAATGCCCGCAGCATTAGCAAGCATCTCTAATTGTCAATCGACGATTTTCGAGCACAAAATCTTTGATTTCCTTGACGTGGCTTTCATCGGTAGATGGTCGTCCGGGGCGCTGTTCGTCTTGAACTCGTTCTCGACCTTCTTTCAAGTCTTTGTATCACTTGTAAACATTTTTTTGCGACATAGCCTTATCACCAAAGGCCTTCTGCAACATCCTCAACGTTTCCGCGGCAGAATATTCATTTCGCAAACAATTTAATGTAAATTCTTTGCTCAACAAAATCAGACATAATAAAAATCAAAAAACTCACTTTTGTATGTTTACAAAAACACGTGTAGCTCTGCAGCAATTGAATATATTGACATAAAACTCTGCATAGATGTCAAAAACAGTACTACCAACCCACAAAAAAATAATTTCATGATTTTATAATACCCGCGAAGTTTAAATGAAAAATTCACCTTATTTTTTTATCACAGTAGTACATACGCATCCGCACATTCGCATACACACAAACACTCGCGCATACGCTTACACATTTGCATAGTTCTAAGGAAAACAGAAAGAGAGTTCCACAGGGTGGAAACCACGTGTTAGAAGGAATGTTGGAAGGTGGATGTTCTACAGCGGAATAGTCAGATCTAGTGGAGAGACCCGCGAAGCCGCACATGAAATTATGCGAGGCTGAAAATTGTTCTGGATAAGGACAACCCGAACGCCTTACCGTAAAAAGTAAGCGGCTCATCAGATAAGCTCTTCGATTATTTACAGAGAGCCATCCCAGATAGCTGTAGTACTGTGAAATATGTTCACAACATCTTCGAAGGTTGAAGCGTACACAGGCGTTTATTAATTGTAACCTGATCCTTTGCTGGTCAATGAGATCTGAAAAGACTCCAGCACAATAATCAAATAGGGAGAAGATCAAAGAAGAAACAAGACAAGTGCGTAAGGTAGTGGAGAGACAGTTACGGTGGAAGTTGAGCCTCCGCAAAGCAACATTAACCGGGTAGATAAAATTTTAATGTGTTCCGACCAATTTAAAGCACGTTATATGTGAGGCATATGCCGAAACTAACCGCCCGATCAACTAGCTCGACTTGAGAACTATTCAAAAATAGCCCAGTAACAGCGCTTTATTTGTATTTAAAGTTACGCCGTTCTGATGTGACCAGCTCTCGATGGCGACAATGTCTTCCCTAATCCTCTCCAAGGATTCTCCCAGCTCACGTAGAGGAAAATGTAAGTAAATTTGCAAATCATCGGCGTAGAGGAGATGGTGGCAATGTTCTATGGAGTGACGCAAATCATCAACGAAGATTGCAAAAAGAAGAGGACCGAGCACAAAGCCCTGAGGCACGCCAGTGGAGACTCTGGTGAGGGAAAAACCATCAGTAACATGCATTCGTTGTGTCTTGTCTGTGAGATAGGACTTAAACTAGTGCAGAACTGCATTTGAGAGATGGAATTTAAAGGTTTGTGTAAAAGGAGGTCATGCACGGATTCAAAAACTTTCGAGAAGTCAAGAGAATCAATAAAGTAACTGACCTCTGATTGACAGCAGACATGATGTCGTCCGTCAATTTGATGAGCGCAGTTTGCGTGCTGTTGCCGCACCGGAAACTGATCTGTAAAGGATCGAGGAGGTGATGGATGGAAAGATGTACTGAGAGCTGATCAGAAAGGATGCGCTCAAACACCTTAGAGAGGATGCAGAGGAGAGAGATGAAATGGAAATCAGAAACACAGTCAGGTGTATTAACTTTAGGTAGGGGAATGACATGAGATTGTTTTCAAGAAGAAGGGAATGTGGAAGAGTTAAGAGAGAGGATTACTGAAAAGGTGACAGAGGCTATTAAGAAGAAGACAACGATTTATGTTGTCAGGACCTGCAGAATTCGATGATCTTCTGCGAAGAGCTGCGAGCAGGATGTCAGAAGTTATATATGTATAAGAAGTAGAAGATGGCGAGATTTTAAATGGAGAAAAGGGAACAGTAAGGGCAGGATGAACGCGTGAACGATGGAGACGGGCATCCTTGAATCGATTTGGAGAGTAGAATGCAGAAGAATGGGAGGGTGAGAAACAGTGGTAAAAAAGGTGTTGAGGTTATCGGGAGAGAGATTCGACAAGATTGAGGCCTGGCGAATTCTACCGAACAAAGCTCAGACTATAGACAGGCCGGTTTGTAGTTGCTCTGAGTCGCGCCGACAAATTGGCATTCCCGGCAGTCGAGACACAGAGATTGAGTTCGTTGCGCAAGGCAATAAAAGCGGAAGCGTCACAGATGAGCACAATAATAAACAGCAAGCTGAGTGAAAGGAACACAGTAACAAACGGACACGGTGCGAAACCGATACAGTAACAAACGGACACAGTGCAAAACGGACACTGTAACGGACTTACCACATGGGTTTGCGACTTTCCAGGGGTCCTTACCAACGTGGTGGGTGCGGGAGGCGAGCCGAATGCCCCGTGTGTATGTGTGTGTGTCTGTGTGTGTGTGTGTGTACGCGCGCGCGCGCAAATCATTCTCTGCACCACATGGGTTTGCGACTGTGTCCGTTTCGCACTGTGTCCGTTTATTACTGTGTCCGTTTCGCATTGTGTCTATTTTGCACTGTGTTCGTTTGTTACTGTGTCTGCTTCGCACTGTGTCCGTTTGTTACTGTGTCCGTTTCGCACTGAGTTCGTTTGTTACTGTGTCCATTTCGCAATGTGCCCGTTTGTTACTGTGTCCGATTGGCACCACGATGTGTCCGTTTCGCACTGTGTCCGTTTGTTACTGTGTCGTTTTTACTCAGCCTGCTGTGACCGTTTATTACTGTGCATCTGGGGCTCACTCATAAAGACAGTGCGATTTGTCGACGTCTAAGATTTAATTTCCGAGCAGCATCTCTTCTGCGCATGAGGGATCGCAAAGATGCATTGATACAAGAGGCTGGCGGTCGCTTTGTGTAAAAGGAACGAAGGGGGAGACAAGGTGATCGCGTGCGCTCACAAGATATTTGGTGAGAAAATTAATCGTTACTTCCAAAAAGAGAACAAGGTCAGTGGCAGCCCAATCATACAAAGCCAGCCAATTATGAAAAGTTTCGAGATCGAAACGAGAATAGTCGCGGATTGTGATGCGACAAGAAGGCATACGTTGATTCAATCAAGGATGACTTTGATGAGATCGTAAGCTGAGAAAAAAGGGAACAGTTTCTGTGAGAAAGTTTTAATAAGAGAACAATCACTCACTAGACAATATTCTATACGAGTGTGATGCTTGCTCGTATGGTAGGTTTTGGAAAATGGTATGATATACATATAGTTACATGTACAGAACTCAACTAAGGCTTCGGCATCATAGGAAATACGATTTATATGGATATTAAAGTCATCAATGATAATGGTAACAAGAAACGAGAGATAAAGTCTTTCAAACTCGGCCTAAAAAACTACAAGGTGCCTCAGCTTCGGTAGACTAACGCGAGAAGAAAAGGTCAACAACTCTCAGAAATGACGCTCACCAACAGGTACTTTGCCTGGCAACAATATTGTCCCGGCGATGATGCGAGGATTTGTGTCTTGAGACCATAACGCACGTAAAGACCAATCCCCGGGAGCGGTGCACTTGCACACGGTTCAAATGGCCACGGTGCATTTGCACAAGGTGCATTTGCACACTGCGCATTTGGACACAAAAAAATTTTATTAAAAATGTACACCAGTTATATGCACACGCAAAATTTGACCATCGGATATTTGCACACGAAAAAATGCCCATCGTTTACTTGGACACGTAAAAGTTGCACATCATTCATTTGCACACCGCTCACTTGCACACCATTCACTTGCACACCGTTCACTTGCCCACTACTCATTTGCACACCAAGAAATGCGCACCGATAATTTGCACACGGAAAGATGCACACCGATTATTTGCACACGGAAAGACGCGCACCGATCATTTGCATACGGAAAGATGCGCACTGATTATTTGCACACAAACAGATGCGCACTGATCATTTGCACACTAAAAGATGCACACCGTTTATTTGGACACGGTGCTTTTGGACACCGTTTATTTGCACACCGCTCAGTTGCACACCGTTCAATTGCACAACGTTCAATCAAACGAATATTAAATATTCATACATTATGACTGCGTTTGCAATGTGTACATGGGTTAGCGACTTGGACGGGGTGGGTGCTGGAGGAGGGGCCGAAGGTCCCCCTTGCATCTCCCCGTGTGTGTGTATTTGTGTGTGTGTGTGTGTGTGTGTGTGTGTGTGTGTGTGTGTGTGTGTGTGTGTGTGTGTGTGTGTGTAAAGCATTTACTGCACCACATGGGTTTGCGACTTAAATGGTGTGCAAATGAACGGTGTGCATATAATCGGTGTGCATCTTTCCGTGTGCAAATGATCAGTGCGCATCTTTCCGTGTGCAAATGATCAGTGTGCATCTTTCCGTGTGCAAATGATCAGTGCGCATTTTTCCATGTGCAAATGATCAGTGCACATCTTTCCGTGTGCAAATGATTGGTGTGCATCTTTCCGTGTGCAAATGATCGGTGCGCATTTCTTGGTGTGCAAATGAGTGGTAGGCAAGTGAACGGTGTGCAAGTGAATGGTGTGCAAGTGAGCGGTGTGCAAATAAATGGTATGCAATTTTTACGTGTCCAAGTGGATGGTGGTTGTTTTTTGTGTGCATATAACTGGTATACATTTTTAATAAAATTTCTTTTGTGTCCAAATGCACAGTGTGCAAATGCACCGTGTGCAAATGCATCGTGGTCATTTGAACCGTGCGCAAAATATCGTGTCCAAAAGCACCGTGTCCATTTGAACCGTGTCCAAGTGAGTGCCACCCCAATCCCCTCTCCGCCCTTGCCAACTCTATCATGTCTGATAAGATAATAACCGTAAAGATCGATGAAAAAATCTGGCGTGTGTGGTTCAAGCCAGGTTTCAGACATAGCAACTACATCATGAATTACGAGTAAAAAAGTTGGAGAATTCCGTGAAGTGGCGGAGGAGGGACTGGCAGTTCACGTGACAAAGACGAAAAGGTCCATGAGTGGGACGAATGGGATAAGCTGCAGGTTGGCGTCAATTCCTACGATATGGCTGTTTCGGGATGGCGCCCGAACCGGTGACGTGGTTGAAAGACGAGAACGAGACCGTCGATTGCGGAACAGAAAAGGATCTGGCGACACTTATCGAGGAAAGCTGTCCCGCACTCGCGTTATGTTGATGTAGCTGATCCACAGAGGAAGATGCGCCATGATGAGGATGAAGAGCCGGCTGAAATCGACGCTGGAATTGGGAGGCATCAGCCATGATGTCCCTCAGATGGTCCATGTGTCGCAGTCGGATGGGCGTGGTAATGGAGTGGCACTTAATATATATCCGGCCATTGCGAACCCAGGCGCGATCCTTAACATCCTTAACCTAAGCGTCCATCCTTAACGGCACGCTTCGTCGAAAGTGCGTCTCGTGGATACAGGCAGCCTTTTGTTGACCTCAATCTTGGATCCCGCAAGCGACTCCAACACCGCCGCACGTCAAGGACACCCCTAGTCCTCTTTCCGTCAATCCAACTATTACGAATTTCGCGTGACGAGAGTCTGATAATCAAAGAATGAGAGTGGTCTCTCCTGACTGGTATACGCATGCAGGAAACTATGTCTCCGGGCGAGACCGTTATTCCAAGAGCAGAGGCAATGCCGGAGGCGATAGCTCGGAGGTCCTCGACGGGGTGTTCTATGACGCCAAAAAATGAGCTTGGTGCTGAGCTTGTCGCGTTCAAAAGGCTCCAATCGCGCCCCGAGATTAAGCTCGGTATGACCATACGCAGTCCGAAAAGTTGAGACGACCTCCAAGGTCCGGATGCGCTTGTCGAGACCAGATTGCCTGTCCTCAATACGGAAAGCGGTCGCAGTCCGCGAGCGAATCAGTCTTCGAAGAAAGATTATTATATTTAGTAGACAAGTCCGTAATAGAAGAAGCTAATACCTGCATTTGTTCCTTCAAGAAAGAGAGATCCTCTAGTGTAGTCTGTATGTTAGTTACTTTCTCGAGAACCGTCGACATAAAATCTCTCAGAGACTCAGGCTCGTCGGAGGAAGCCTCCGCAATCCCAGAAAGGTAACAATTCCGATAAGCCTGCAATTTTTTCAGGATAGCAAAAAACCCCGTCCGCCGATACGTTCCCTTATGAAAAAATACTATTGGACTATTGGACTATTCGCCAAAAAACTATTGAAAACTATTAAAACTAATAATGTGTTAATAGTATTACTATTAGTTCCAATAGTTTTTTGGCGAATAATCCAATAGTCCAATAGTACTTTTTCATAAAGGTTGCCATGCATTGGCAACAACAATAAATCGCTTACAGCCACAGCAGGTAAGCGTTATATCGCACGAGAAAACAGAAGTCTTTAAAGGCAACATCTGACTTACAGCACCGTAAACAGAGCAGGCAATTGTGCGAGTAGGCCCAAACAGACAGGCGACGCAGGCGCAAAGACACAGCAGAGCCACAGCCAGGCAGGTTTCAAAAAGTTCAAAACCGAGTCCGAGAAAATAAGATCCAGAAAATGCAGAAAAATCTATATGTATACTCACACAGTAGCAGAGTTGGATGGCAGCAAATACTTTTGTCTCCAAATTACACATTCAATTACATATTACTTTTATAATTTGTAATTGAAATCCATTTAATTATCCATTATTTTCAGCATTTGGAATTAAGTTCCATTTAATTACTCATTATTTTGAGCATTTGTAATGGATGTCCAAAGTAATTAAATTACACTATTGTAATATAATTACATTCGTGTAATTTAATAACATTTGTGTAATTTAATTACTTATTTACAATTAAATTAAATATTCTTGAAGATTCGGATCAATTTATTTCAACAATTTTAAAGGTAAATTCAGACATTGCGCGATGAAGTAATAGAAATTTGGCTTTATCATTCGAATTGTTCTGTCTGAATTTGCCATAAGGGAGGTATGACTGTTTCCTATATGTAGTAGACTTCTTTCCGCAAATAAACAGTATACTGCTACTCCACAAAACATTTTCTTCAAAACATATCGGCATTATTGCAAGCCAAAAAGCAGAGACATAAATGTGATAATTACATTGTTTAAGTATTAATGTAATGAAGAATAAATTGAAGTTTTTATAAGATACAAAACTATTGTAGTAATTTTCAAGCTCACAAAAGTATCTTATTAAATTTCTCGAATATTTTTTTATAAAATATAGAATTAAGATGTTAATTCTTAATTGAAAATAAAAATACAATAAAAAATTGGATGTTAAAGTTTTTTAGTTGATTGAGAAAACACAGATTTTAATTCTCAACTAAAAATACAGATTAGAGAATTTTAATGCTTGAATTTTTTGAATTAAACGTTAATTTAAATTAATGTTTTAATTTTTATTGGATATTTATATTACATTTTATACTTGTGTTGTATGTTGTAGAACAAGTTTCACAATTTTATTGCATTTAATAAAAAAAAATTATTTTTTAATAAGCCAACGTATTCGTTTCTTTATTTTTGTAGACAATATTTTTAACTCTTTTAATTTTAAATTTTAATTCTTAATTTTAACTAGACATTTTTGAAATACATAAACTTTAACTTTTTTCCAAACTTTTAAAAATGTATCTGTGTAAAAGAAAAAATTCTATAAAAGAAATAATTATTAAAAAAGATACGTTTTCACATAAACGACAATATTTCTTTGTTATTCCATACATGTAAATTTAATTTACAAATAAAATGTTAAATATATTTGCCGCCCAAGCAGAAGGCAAACTTCACGCTCGTCTAAAAAATGTCGCTTTCTCCGCTAGATACACAATATATTATTCTTGCAGTATGTACACTCTCACGTTCTCTTTGTCATTAACACAATTCGAATAAAAATTAAAATGTAATTAAATTACACAAATGTAATTACATTACGATAGTGTAATTTAATTACTTTGGACATTCATTACAAATGCTCAAACAAATTAGTAATTCAATGGTGTTTAATTACAAATGTTCAAAATAATGTGTAATTAAATCACATTTAATTATTCATTGTTTTGAGCATTTTTAATTTGGTAATAGTCAATTACAAATTCGCCCTTGAACGAGTCTTCCTCAGAAAATGTGTGTTTGTCATCCCACGAATCACACTTTTTCTTTACAGAAACACAAATTCACGCGCGTACATCGCAGGATACATCGAACGAATCCCGAACGAGCCCCCAAATGTAACCCGCGCGCCCGCGGAAAGAAAGTAACACTGTTTAATTCATAAAACTAAACAGCTTTATTTAAAGATAATATAGATGTCTGTTAGAATTCGCAGATTCTCTTTAACTAGTTGCTTTTATCCGTTGTCCGGTTCACGACAGTCGCTACGGATCGATATCACCGATAAGACAGCTGAATTGCGATCGAAGTGTATACCGAGCGGCGCGCGTAATAATGTATTTATGGGTACGCAATGACGAAAAAATCACGCGACTCGCAGTGATTAATCATAAGAATGGCTACGTTCAGCAGAAAAAGCAGTTTTGCAATTCTTCAACACGATTGATCCTTGCCCTTAATTCCTGTTAAACCTAAATGTATAAACGTATAAAGGAATTGTAAAACAGTTGCAAAGCTACTTTTTCTGCTGAGCGCAGTCAATGTTCGCAGTTGATATAGGTCTTTAATCTTAAGATGCTAATGCAGTTTTGCAATTGGTTGATGACATTTTAAGATAATAATTAAGACTTTAAGTAAAAGAGTCAATTATTCATCTATACAAGGTAATCTAAAACAACCTTTTGTCCTTAAAACGTCGTATTCCTGACTTAATTTTGAGACGATTTTTGATTTTTCAAAATTTTGTCTGAAGCTTAATTTTGAATTATTAAAAGAAATAGTCGTATTACGGCTCGGATACAAAAGGTAGGCAAGGGCGGCGCAATTCACTGTCAAACGTGAGCACTTACGCGGGACGCTTGATGTGATCAATTAATGATTATACATAATGTGCGCACATACATGTTTCTGAGGAGGAAAATCGTTTCAAAATAAAATCAAAATTACAACATTTTGAAGACAAAAATTTTTTTATTAGCATACAATTTCTCTCTCCACTCTTACACACTGTGACGTTGCAATTTCGCTGCGCTGTCGCAGCGTCCCTCTGCCGTCATAAGGCCCGAGCTCGCGCTAGCGAGAACGGCTGGTAGGTGCAGGGAATGTATCGCGATCCTCGGCGGGCCACATTAACGATATTATTTGCGAAATCTAATTGTATTTCTTTTTGTATTTGGCGTATCGACCGCTTCACTCGGCGAAAACACCGAGGAACACCGCACAGGACAAGGAATTCGGCCTTGGCGGAGCAGCGGAAAATAGGGGACAGGGCCGAGGCGTAGGACAATTACCGCGGGGGCATGGGAGCCGCGAGGCAAGCGGCACGGCAGAAAACTAGACGAGGCGTCACATCGGAAAGCCGACGAGGCCAGCAGCAGCGGAGGACCCTTCAACTTTAATTAGCTTCTCGTATCAGTTCCGGGGAGATAATACTAACCGGAAAGCCGCCTGCAAAGAAGGAGGATCAAGGGCCCCGCGATCAAAGGACGCCTCGCGAAATTGGGTCGCATACGTCATTGAGGGCGAGCTGTCGTGAGGCGTAGCGCGTTACCCTCATTGGCGAACGCCACGCGCAGCCGAGTAGCGCATCCCCTGCGTGGGGAACACATCGACTTGTGATCGAGCACCTCGCGCTCTTCCGCACCAGCTGTTCGTGATAGCGTATCGGTAGTTCGGCCATCCTCAAATCCCTATCGTAACAAGCGAAGGACGAGTGTCCCGTGCGGAGCGACCCGTATGGAAATGAACTATTGAGAACTATTAAGAACAATTCAAATTTTTATACTTACTATTCAATTTCTGTAGTAACTTGAATAATAACTATTGGTGACTACGTGCATAAATAGTAATTGAATAGTAACTACAATTGTCGGTGAATAGTTCTGAATAGTAACTATTCGTGACTATGTAACCGAAGAGTAATTGAAAAGTAACTACAACTATTGGTGAATAGTTTCAAATAGTAACTAATCGTAACTACGTAACTGAACAACAATTGAATCATAACTACGACTATTGGCGCATAGTTCTGAATAATAACTATTTACAACTACCTAACTAAACAGTAATTAAAGAGTAACTACATGAATAGTAACTATTTGTGAGTAATATTACTAATGATTTGATAATAATTGTAAATCCGAACACATGATATTTTTCTATATTTGGCTTCAAAATGTTTCAAACACACGACACACACGACACATGCCACACACACACACGCGCGCATATATACTCTGTAAATTATAAGATTTACTTATTCATGGTAGAATTAATAAATATTGGATTACGATTTATGTATTTTTACAATTATAAAAATTTTAATTATAAAAATTGTACATTTTGCAAAACGTATATATACACATATTACACATATCTATTATAATAAATTTGTTTGGTGTGTCTGTCTGTTTGTTCGCTGTTGTAACTCGAAAGCGGCACAATAACATTTACAAATTATTTTTATATCACCATCTTCACTATAAGCTAACCTCGAGCTATATTAAATTTGAACCCACTAAGACTGTGCCATCCCTTAAGATAGCTTCGCTTTCTTGTTTATAATATTTACATATTCTAATATAATATATTAATGTATAATATATTATATATTATATTATTATTATTATTTAATATACAGGGTGTAACAAAAATACCTAAAACAAAATACATGATATTCTTTGTATAAAAGTGAGTAAAAAATGTTTTGTGAGTAAAAAATGAGATATTAAGAAAACTACAAAATTTTAAGTAGTAAATTCGAACATTACTATTCATTACTATTGACATACGTCTATAGTTACTATTCACTTTAATAGTAAACTGTTAACGATTCCAATAGTAATGAATAGTAAACACCTACAGTTACTATTTACACCAATAGTAAACTATTAACGATTCCATTAGTAATAAATAGTAAATGTCTATAGTTACTATTCATTTCATAGTAAACTTTTGACGATTCCAATAGTAATGTCCGAATTTACTACTTGAAATTTCAAATAGTTCTCTCAATAGTTTTGAATAGTTATTTTTAAATAGTTTTTAATAGTTTCTTTCCGTACGGGGAAGGCCTTGGAGAGGACTCAGAGGAACTCAAAGGAAGCCGGTGAGGTTGCCCGTAACGCGTGTATAATTATGTAAAGCCACTTGCGAGTCGGCGAGTCGCGCTAGCGTTTTGGGAGCGAGCTCTTTAGTGTAATACCGTGCGCGAGGGCGTACTTCTTAGTGTTAGAACAAGCGATCGACTCCCATGCGCAGCGGGTCGTCAAGGACTCGTAGAGGCTAAGATTCGCGTATCGTAGAGTCACGTTTGTAAAGCGCGCTCGCCGAGGATCGTGGCCCCGGGTCGTAGCATAGAAGAGTATTAATTTGCGGGAGAAGGCCGGTAGCGCGATCGCCATACCGTTACACGCGCAAAGTGCGTGTTATCCCGATCGCATTGCGTGCGTCGAGAATTCGCGCCGCGGTATTCGCGATTTTGCGTGAGGCTCCGGCTCCTCCCAAGTTTGTGTCAGTATCATTTCCGTCAATTCCGTTTCGTGAAGGTCGCGTCGTCGTCTCCATGTAATTTCGTTTGCGTTGTGATCGCCACATTCGCGTTTTCGCGTTACTTGTCGTCTCGCAGCTTGTCGTTGTCGTTAGGCTTCGCGTTTCTGTTTAACTAATTGTTATTTTATCGCCTTTTCCTATTGTAATTATTTCGTTCGCGCTTTCTAGCTAATTTCGCGTTAATTTCTGTTTTCAAGTACTTCAATTATTCTCTCGCAAGTTTCGTCATTCGCGCGCTAAGCGAAATTTCAGTTATATTTCCATTTCTTTTCATTATCACTTACTTTTGTTAATTTCTCTCTTCAGAATAAACGTGCTGTTAATTTGTTTAGAAAGAGCGTATGTGATTTCTTGTGTCGTCTTATATGTGTAATCAAGCGTTCGCCTGTGGCATACCGCCCCGCTCTTCTACCGAAATTGGAGCGGCCGGTTGACTAATCCGCGTGAGCATGAAACGGAATCTTGGTGTTACTTTTGCGTTTGGGTTTGCGTTTGCGACAAAAGTGCGTGTCTGGCGCCCAACATTCGTGATAAATCCCGCAAATCGCTCAGCGACAACTTAGGAGGCATTCGGGGGAACGTCCATCCTTCTTCCATTTTTCGTACCGTTTTTGATCTGCGTCGCGATTCCGCACGGCGGAACGCAAGGAAAACGCGTGACAACCCACACACACACACACACACACACACACACACACACACACACACACACACACACACACACACACACACACACACACACACACACATATTTACTTACTTGTAATGATGATTCGATGACCGCATGATCATGACATGACACGCTGCTTTCTTGAAACGGATATATTTTCCGATGAATCATAAGTCGAGTTTGAAATAAAAGTTTTATTTAGTCTCACTGACTTCAAACTCAATTTATTCACTTGATTAAAACAACGAGAAATCACATGTTACTATCACACAACACGTATTTACTGAACAATATCGGGTTTTTTATTAACAAATTTATTAATTAATTATTATCAGTCGGTATTATTTACTGTCGTTTAATTATTTGGCGTTCCAAGAAGACCGTTCCGTAATACATAAATTAATGACATATAGCACACGGTTACACATTGATAGCAAGTGATCAACTGATTTGAGTCTCACTCACTTAGACAATATTCAAATGGATACGGTGCAATTGCACATGGTATTTTTGAACACGATATCTTGCGCACCGTACATTTGGACACGGTGTTTTTGGACACCGTTTATTCACACGTTCAGTTGCACACCGCTCACTTGCACACCGTTCAGTTAGACACGAAAAGGAACGGACACACACACACACACACACACACACACACACACACGAGAGAGAGAGAAGGTGCAAGGGGGGCCTTCGGTCCTCCTCCCATCCCGTCGGTAAGGTGCTCTCGGCATAATTATTTCTTACTGTGCCCAAGTGAACGGTGTGCAAATGAACGGTGTGCAACTGAACGGTGTACAAACGAACGGTGCGCAAAATATTGTGTCCAAAAGCATCGTGTGCAAATGCACCGTGTCCATTTAAAGCGTGTGCAAATGCACAGCTCCTAACTGATTTTACTGACGAATTTATTAATTAATCGCTATTGATAACAGTCGATTAATTATTTTGCGACTGAAAACCGCTCAAAGAAACACATATTACTGTCGCACAATGGGAGTGTCCGAAATGGCCACGTATAAATTTGACCACGTTAGAAATGGTCACGTTCAAAACGGCCACGTTTAAAATGGCCACGTTCGAAATGGACACGTATGTTGTACTTGAACATGCGCAGCGGTCATATTTTCATGCTTCTTGGCCACAAGCGCATGCTTGGTCTAGCACTAGTCATGCAAAAAATGCGCGCTGACCTATGTACATTGCAAACAATAAAGTTCACATGTGTTTGCAAATTTCCAATATAATGTACACGGGTAGCGATTTGAACGGGGTGAGTGCGGGAGGGGGGCCAAAAGCTTTCCTTGCACTCTTCGCACGCGCGCGTGCGTGCGTGCGTGCGTGCGTGCGTGCGTGCGTGCGTGCGTGCGTGCGTGCGTGCGTGCGTGCGTGTGTGTGTGTGTGTGTGTGTGTGTGTGTGTGTGTGTGTGTGTGTGTGTGTGTGTGTGTGTGTGTGTGCAAAGAATTTTCTGCACCACATGAGTTTGCGACTTTCCACGCAAAACAAGATGCTCGTTAAAATACGTATGTAGGTAGATATTTGATATTCACGCATTTTTTGCATAGCTTGTACAAGAGAGAGCATGCGTTTGTGGCACCTTGATGAAAATGTAAAATCGGAGCGTAAGTCGAATGTAAAAAGAAAGTAATAGAAGCGTTAACAAACCATCTACGAAGCGTAAATTGAAGCAATGAAATGTAAAAGAAGTGTTAATGCTTCTTTACATTCAACTTACGCTCTTACTCTCTCTTTACCTTCGACTTACGCTCAGATTACATTTTTACCAAGGAAAAAGGATGAGGATATAACCGCTACGCATGCTCAAGTAAAACATATGTGGCCATTTCAAACGTAGCCGTTCCGAACGTGGCCGTTTCGAACGTAGCCATTTTGAACGTGACCATTTCGAACATGGCCATTTCAAACGTGGCCAAATTTACGCGTGGCCATTTTGAACGTGGGAAATTATATCCACTCTCGCACGACACGCGTTTACCGAACAAAATTTGACTGATTTTATTGATTATATTTATAGTCAAGTGCACGCAAAGAAATAAAGCCAAAAATCAATCGCGTGCGCTTCAAAGTAACGTAAGATTTTTCATTGTTTTCATCGAGTGAACAAATTGAGTTTAAAGTCAGTAAGAAATTTATTGAGTCAAACTTTTATTTGTAACTCGACTTATAATTCATCAGGAAATTCATCCGTCTCAAGGAAGCAGCATGTAATGTCATGACCGTGTGGTCATCAAATCATTGCAAATAAGTGAATGTGTGCGTATGTGTTTGCGTGCGCACGTGCGTGTGTACGTGTGTGTGTGGGGGTGGAGGGTAAAAATATAGGGTGGCACTGCATTTGGACACAAAAGAAATTTTATAAAAAATGTACACCAATTATATGCACACGTAAAAGTTGCACACCATTCATTTGCACACCGTTCACTTGCACACCATTCACTTGCCCACCACTTATTTGCACACCAAGAAATGCGCACCGATTATTTGCACATGGAAAGATGCACACCGATTATTTGCACACGGAAAAATACACTTTCCGTGTGCAAATGATCAGTGTGTATCTTTCCGTGTGCAAATGATCAGTGCATATCTTTCCGTGTGCAAATAATCAGTACGCATCTTTCCGTGTGCAAATGATCGGTGTGCATCTTTCCATGTGCAAATGATCGGTGCGCATTTCTTGGTGTGCAAATGAGTGGTGGGCAAGTGAACGATGTGGAAGTGAATGGTGCGCAAGTGAGCGGTGTGCAAATGAATGGTGTGCAACTTTTACATGTCCAAGTGAACGATGGGCATTTTTTCGTGTGCAAATATCTGGTGGCCAAATTTTACGTGTGCATGTGACTGGTGTACATTTTTAATAAAATTTCTTTTGTGTCCAAATGCAGAGTGTGCAAATACACCGTGGTCATTTGAACCGTGCGCAAGATATCTCGTCCAAAAGCACCGTGTCCATTTGAACCGTGTGCAAGTGCACCGCTCCCAAAATGTATGCTAATAAAAAAATCTTTGTTTTTAAAATATTATGATTTTGATTTTATTTTGGGACGACTTTTCTTCTCAGAAACATCTATGTGCGCCTATTATGTATAATCATTAATTGATCACATCAAGCATCCCGCGTAAGCGCTCACGTTTGACAGTGAACTGCGCCGCCCTTGCCTACCTTTTGTACCCGAGTCATAATACAACTATTTCTTTTAATAATTCTTCAAAACTAAGCTTCAGACAAAATTTTGGGAAAGAAAAAATCGTCTCAGAATTAAGTCAGGAATACGACATTTTAAGAACAAAAAGGTTCTGGATCATCCTGTATGTCGATAGTTATAACTGCTTACAAGTGCTTGTTAGAGGTATTATGTACATTTTGGCAGTCCACAACCTTAAATTGCGAAACAAGTTCTGCATAGATAGAACAACTGATAAAAACGTATGTTCAGGCTATTGAGTTTTATAACTAGAATGAGCCATCAACTAGTGAGAATGACCAATTTGTAAAGAGGACGTGCATATATTGGTTGTATCGCCAATTTTGTTAACCACTCCCTAGTTAATACTATACGTAAAACAGTACACACAAAAAATATACATCCAACTAATCTATATGTATGTCTTTTACATTAGTGGTTCGCAATTTCTATAGTTTAATATAAGGATAATTTATTCCATACTATAAAGTTTAATGATCTAGAGGTGAAATAGCCATAAATTTTATATTACTGGATACGTTTTTGTGTTTAATAAAAACATGTAATAATACTATATTGCTAGTTGGGATGGAAAGAGGGTGAAAATATTACTTAGTGTACTGTTTAGTGCTACTTAGCGTACTTTGACAGTTTTGCGCACGCGCAAAAGCCGCCTTCCGCTACTGCGCGCTTTGCGCGCCCCTACTACCGTGTGCTACGCTTGCGCAAAACTACGCAAGTACACTATTTTCACTATATTTATCTCTTTTTTATTTCATTCACTGTTCTTATGGGGCAAGTCTGACGCTAGAAATATAATCTTATTAAGTATATGAAAAAGAGTAGACATGTCATATCTTTTTTTAAGTGTACAAAACGCATGCTTAAAATTTTTATATGAAATTAGCCCTTCAACATTTGAAAAAAATCAAGTTTTTTTAGCTCATTTGATTGCTCATCGTTTGTACCTGTGTGCATATTTAAAATTTTTATTTGCATGCTTCCAGTAAAAAGATATTAATAACAAACTAATTTAAAGGGAAGAGGCTAATTTACATTATAAAAACAGATTTGCTGCACAAATTTCTAGATTTTTTATTTTAGTAAAAAGGCACATCCAGTAAGATAAGATTACTGAAATATACTGAAAATGTTATTGGCATGCATATGGCATAAGCGGAACACGAGAAAACGACAGACTGGTATTTAAGAAAACAATCTCCGTATTCTTAATCTCTTACGCATGTGCATAATGATCAAAATTATGTGCTATACAGTCTACAACAAAATGTGATACAACAAAACAAACAAAATGTGATACGTTATATGATGTGATCGGATATGATGCAAAAGTCGGAACTTTTTCTAAAGTTTTTTAACTGAACTACGACAAGGGCAAGTAACTCTTTCAGTATCGTTTATTTTTCTCTCACATTTTGAGCGTTAAAGCTCTTTTCAGTATGTATATTTCAGTGAACAAAATCTATCTTCAATGCTGATTAAAAATAGAACAAGAACAGATTGTTGCTGATAGCGCTAATCTCTCTGAACGCATTCCTAAATAGCAATGCATATACAAGGTGATCTAAAGCAACCTTT
Organism: Monomorium pharaonis; assembly: GCF_013373865.1. Classification (NCBI taxonomy): domain Eukaryota; kingdom Metazoa; phylum Arthropoda; class Insecta; order Hymenoptera; family Formicidae; genus Monomorium; species Monomorium pharaonis. The sequence goes on from NC_050470.1 coordinate 18,540,298, forward strand.
TGTCTTTAAAATGTCATATTCCTGACTTAATTCTGAGACGATGTTTCCATTACAAAAATTTCGTCTGAAGCTTAGTTTTTAAATTATTAAAAGAAATACACTAATCACAGAAATTCAGCGATATTTAAAAAATCCCAAATTTTTAGGTGATTTTCAAAAGGCTGTAACTTGGAGAAAAATGGTCGTAGAGAAAAATAAAGAAAAGCAAATTAAAGCTTTAAGCTTCTAGTTTTCAGATCTTGAGTTCGAAATTTTTTAGCATCAGCAGTTTTTGAGTAATCAATAAGAAAACCATTGGACAAAATTTTTCCAAATTTTTTCTTGCCTTTAAAAAAGTTCCACGAACTTCCATAAATTTTTTCCAGTAATCCCATCATAAAGCTCTTCTAGATAATTTAATTCTCTTTTTTGAGCCTTGTACGATGATTTTTTGCTGAGTTATTGTCATTCAAATCGAAAAAGTCATTTTTGACTTTGGTAATCCATAACTCGAGAAATAATGATCCTACAGAAAATAAAAGGAGGGTTTTAAAAACTGCAAAGTATTCTCTATAAGTCCTAGTTATTGGTTTTTGTTAAAAAAACTTTTTTTAGTACGAGAAAGTTGATTGAAAAAGAGGCAAAAATTGCGTAATTAGGGATATTTGCTTAACTTGGCATAACTTTGCAAATAATGGATAGACTGAGGATATTGACTGTAACTTTTCAACCTCAAAGTATCCCAAAGAAATCCTAAAAATTTTTAAGCGCTGCGATTTTTTTTTCATTGTGCTCGGAATAATTTAATTTGTCGTTTTTGCTAAAAATCAATTTAGGGATAACTTTTACACTTTTTATTCATTTTTTTATGTTGAAAATGTTTTTTTAGCAATAATCCATATTTTCTTTATCAGAAAGTTAATTACTGTAAAAAAAATTTTTTTAATAAAAAAAATTTTTTTCCTCAATTTTTTTTACCATCCACAATACTCTACAACCGTAAAAAAATTCGTTTGATTTTTTGCCGGCACTGTTTTTTTTACAACCGGCATTAGCGTTATCCAAAGCGTACTACGTGGAGGTTGCACGGTGGATTTACGCTATTGTATGTGTGTGTTTGTGTGTGTGTTGTAAGGTAATGAGACCCTACAGCTCGTCACTTCCGCAGTATTTAAACGACTCCAAACTCATTAAATACTCTTAAATTGTGTGTGTGTGTGTGTGTGTGTGTGTGTGTGTGTGTGTGTGTGTGTGTGCGTGTGTTTTAGGTAATGAGATCCTACGGCTCGTCACTTCCGCAGTATTTAAACGACTCATTAAATACCCTTAAATTGTGTGTGCGTGTGTATGCTGCAGATCACAATTTAAAATCGCGTATTGCCGCCGTTCTAAGCGGTCTCGTATATTTATGCACCGCTGGATGTCTTGTTGCGGAATTCCTAGCCAAGTTTGCAAAAGCGCTTGGATCAATTGACGGAGATTTTGTAATCGCGGGTAGTCTCGTCGCAATCGACGTCCGAGCATGTTCCAAACATGCTCAATGGGGTTCAAGTCGGGACTCATAGGTGGTTGGTTGAGATTTACCATGTTGTTTGGCGTCAAGAAAATTTCTCGTACGCCTTGCGGTATGAGGACGAACATTATCCTGCATGAGGATGAAACGATTATCCATGCGTCTACGCATGGGCAGGACGTGTGATTCCAGGATTACAGTGACGTACGTTTCGGCAGTCAATGTTCCAAGAATGATTACCAAAGGAGTTCTGTTATTCATGGATACGCCTGCCCATACCATTACTGAACCGCCATTAAAAGCCGCGACTGGCCGCGTGAAATTATCACGATCACGTTCCCCACGGCGGCGCCAAACGAGAGATCGTCATTGCCATGAAGACAAAATCGGGATTCATCCGTGAATAATACAGTCTACGATCTCGATAGTAATGCATGTAGGCTAATCGGGCTCGACGATGTCTAGCTGTAAGCATAGGCACGCGGTTTGGGCATGTAGTCCTTGCTCTCGAAAGCGACTTCAAACCGTTGAGATTGAAATGTGTTATTGGGGAGAACGTTGTCGACGATTTAAAAATTGATGAGCAATCGTATGTGCATGCACAGTAGGTTCTCGACGAGCCCATCGAACGATAGCCCGGTCATCGCGCTCGGCAGTAATCCGTCGTCTACCTTGACTCGGACATCGCTTGTAGCTTTGGGTCTCGTTAAATCGCGTATAAGCACGACTAACAACCGATTGGCTCACTCCCATAGTAGCTGCAACTTGAACTTGATTATAACCCTCTTGAAGAAGAGTAACAACGCGAGCAACATCAGTTGCAGATAAATATCGCCGCGGCATCTCGAAAAAAAAAATTTTTTTCTAATATCAAAGAAGGATTCGAATATCTCGAAAGGAGTTTTGAATTAGTTAAAAAAAAACTGTTTTTGTTTTAATGAAAACTTGTGGAAACGATTTGGACTCTGAAGAACTCAGTAAAAATTCAAGATGAAATACAGTGATCCATTAGGGGTACAGTAGAAGCTCCGCATTGCCACTCTCCGATTTATCGCGTTTCCTTTCAATGCCTTCTTCATTGTCTCATCGAAGGGGAAATTTATTCCCCCACTATGCGTCCTACCACACTACCGCGCATCAGCGCCACGCAGCCTGCTCACGTCGTGTACGCCACTCTCTCCTACTCTGTCGACAGAGTGGGGTTACTTCGCAGTGCCACAATTTCATTCAATGCCACGACGCAAACCCCCGAGACCGTGGCTATGCGGAGCTTCTACTGTATATCAACTTTTTGCAATTAATTTTTAAATTGACGTTTAAAACTAAAGCAGTTACAGCGGTCAAAAAAAATCAAACAAATTTTTTTTACAAATGTGGAGCATTGTGAATTAAAAATGAATTTGAGAAAAAAATTTTTTTCATTAAAAAAATTTGTGATAAAAAAATTTTTTTCATTAAAATTTTTTTTACAATAATTAACATTTTCTGATAAAAAAAATATGGATTATTGCTAAAAAAAACATTTTTAACATAAAAAAATGAATAAAAAGCGAAAAAGTCATCCTTAAATTGATTTTTAGCAAAAACGACAAATTCAATTATTCCGAGCACAATGAAAAAAAAATCGCAGCGCTTTGAAATTTTTAGGATTTCTTTGGGATACTTTAAGGTTGAAAAGTTACAGTCAATATCCTCAGTCTATCCATTATTTGCAAAGTTATGCCAAGTTAAGCGAATATCCCTAATTACGCAATTTTTTACTTTTTTTTCAATTAACTTTCTCGTTACTAAAAAACAAAAACGTTATTAAACAACTAAAAAAAATTTTTTTTAACAAAAACCAATAACTAGGACTTGTAGAGAATACTTTGCAGTTTTTAAAACCCTTCTTTCATTTTCTGTACGATCATTATTTCCCGAGTTATGGATTACCAAAGTCAAAAATGACTTTCTCGATTTGAATGACAATAACTCAGCAAAAAATCATCGTACAGGGCTCAAAAAGGTGCGAATTAAAGAGAATTAAATTATTTAGAAGAGCTTTATGATGGGATCACTGGAAAAATTTATGAAAGTCCGTGGACCTTTTTAAAGGCAAGAAAAAATTTGGAAAAATTATTTTCGATGGTTTTTTTATTGATTACTTAAAAACTGCTGATGCTAAAAAATTTCGATCATTCAAGATCTGAAAACTAGAAGCTTTAATTTGCTTTTCTTTATTTTTCTCTACAACTATTTTTCTCCAAGTTACAGTTTTTTGAAAATCACCTAAAAATTTGGGATTTTTTAAATATCTCTTAATTTCTGTGACTATTGTAGTTGTCGTATTACGGGTCAGATACAAAAGGTAGGCAAGGGCGGCGCAACTCATTGTTGAACGCAAACGCTTCAAACCTACGCTGGGCACTTGATATAATTAATTAATGGTTATTTTATACATAATACGCGCACATATTTCTGAAAAGAAATATCTCAAAATAAAATTAAGAATACGATATTTTAAAAATAAAATTTTTTAATAGCACACATTTCTCTCTCTCTCTCTCTCTTTTACACACATACATTTACTTACTTGTAATGATGATTCGATGATTTTATGATCATGACATGCTGCTTCATTGAGGATGAATTTTCCAATAAATCATGAGTTGAGTTTTACATAAAAGTTTTGTTTAATAAATTTCTTACCAACTCGATTTGTTTATTCGATTAAAACAACGAAAAATCGTACTGTTACACAACACGCGTTTACTGGACAATATCAAGTTCTTTATTAACAAATTTATTAATTAATTATTATTGGTCGGTATTAATCACTGTCGATTAATTATTTGGAGACAGTAGACGTTCCGAGACACAAATTACTGATACATAACACATGGTTACACATCGATAGCAAGTAGTCAATATCGATTTTACGAATAAATTTATTTATTAATTGCTATCAATTATTGTTGATTAATCATTTTACAATTGAAAACTGCTGAAAGAAACGCGTTTACTGAACAAAATTCAACTGATTTTGTTGGTTATATTTACAGTCAAGTGCACGCGAAGAACTAAAGCCAAAAATCAACCGTGTATACTTGACTGTAAACATAACCAATAAATTGAATTTTATTCAATAAATGTGTGTTGTGCGACAATAATTTGTGTTTTTTTGAGCGGTTTTCAGTCGCAAAATTATTAATCGACAGTGATTGATAGCGATTAAATAATAAATTTTTATTATTTAATTGCTATCAATAAGTTAATAAAATCGGTTGACTACTTGCTATCGATGTGTAATCGTGTGTTATGTGTCAGTAATTTGTGTTTCTCGAAATGGTCTTCTGTCGTCGAATAATTAATCAACAGTGATTAATACCGACCGATAGTGATTAATTAATGAACTTGTCAAAAACTCGTTCAGTAAACGCGTGTTGTGTGATGGTAACATATGACTTCTCATTGTTTTAATCGAGTAAACGGATCGAGTTTAAAGTCAATAAAAAATTTATTAACAATAAGTAAAAACTTTAATTTGGAACTCGACTCATGATTTATTAGAAAATTCATCCGTCTCAAGGAAGCAGCATGCCATGTCATTAATATGAGATTATCGAATTGTCATTGCAAGTAAGTAAATGTTTGTGTGTATCTATGAGCGAAAGAGAAAGAGGGTGGAGAAAAAATGTGTGCTAATAAAAAAATTTTTGTTTTAAAATGTCATATGCTTGATTTTTATTTTAGACGATTTTTCTTCTCAGAAACATGTATATGCGTGTATTATGTATAATACACTAAATGATCATACCAAGCTCCATGCGTAATAGCTCGCGTCTGACAGTAAGTTGCGCCGCCTTTGCCTACCTTTTGTACACGGCTCGTAATATGACAACTATTTCTTTTAATAATTCAAAGACTAAGATTCAAGCAAAATTTTAGGAAAGAAAAAATAGTCTCAGAATTAAGTCAGGAATACGCCATTTTTTAGGACAAAAGGTTGTTTTGGATCACCCTGTATACAGAGTGATTTATTTTAATCTGTTAAATATCTGAAATATCATAGAATTTATGAAATGTTTTTACAAAAGTTGTAGGATTTTCTTGTAGACAACACACAATATTTATAAGACTAGGGTATATTATGATATCTCAGGAAATCCCTTGGACATCCTCTGGATATCGTTTGAGATATCTACAGGATGTCAAATCAGTGGACATTTGTGCATCACTTGGATATCCCTTAGATATCGCAGACAGTCTACGGATATCCAGCGATATTGCGATATCCCAAAATGACATCTCAGGGACATCTCTAGGATAAAGTGTGCTGTGTGGGCCCACACAGCACACTTTATCCTGAGGATATCCCAAATTATCCCAGACAGACAAGAGCGATTTCACGGTATCCCAATGAGTAGCACCCGGGATATCCTATAAAAATATCTTAAAATATCATAAAATATCTTAAGATATCATATGATATCCTATTAATATATTTCAATATTCCTAAAAAATATCTTAAATTATCATAAGATATATTCTATTAATATCTTACGATATCCTATTACATCCAAATAATATCCCATTATATCTTCTATCTCTACAATTAATGCAGCGTAAATCAAGTGTAAAAGGAAAGTGAATTATAATTTAATAAAAGAGTGACAAAAGCGTAAATTAAATCTATAAGAAGCGTAGATTAAAACGTCAGAACATTATAAATTTAAGAAAGTACACTTATCGAAACAATGTAGCATTAATAATATTAAAAAATTATAAAAAAATGACATAAAAAATGTTTTTGATTTTATATACGAACAGAGCAAAAACATATTTTTTAATAAACTAGAACAACACAGGCGCGCGCTACGCACGCGATATTTAGTTTTTTACTTTTTAAAAATAACAATTGCAATAATAATTATATAAATAAATAATTATATACAAAAAGAAAGGAACAAGAAATAGAGAGAGAGGGAGAGAGAGAGAGAAAGCATACATACATACATTAATTTATTATCTAATTTTCTTTCTTCTTTAAAAATATTATACACATAAAAAAAAAGGAATACAATATATACAACATACATAAATCTTCTTTAAAGTAATATGATATTGACAGTGAAATGTAACGAAATGTTAGCTTTGACTCTTCTTCTTCTGGTTTTTTTTTTAATTGGCATTAAAGATTGACGACATGGTTTGAAAAACAAAATTACAATTGTTAATAAATTATTAAATACTTTGACATTATATGTGTACCTTTCCATATAAAATGAGATCAACATCTTTTGCAAAAATCAATACAGAAAACTAACTTTCGAAAATCTTTTGTTCGAGTAAGATAGTTCACAATTTACAAAAAAAAGTTACAATTGTTAATAAATTATTAAATACTTTGACATTACATGTATCTTTCTTTATAAAATAAGATCAACATTTTTTGGAACTTTATATACATTAATTAATTAATTATTATTGCTAGTTATAAAATAATATTGTGACATATGCATGCACACGTACGCGTGCACATATAGAAAGTAATAAATTAAAAAAATAACCAAATAAAAAATAATCAATAGAGAAAACTAACTTTCAAAAATCTTTTGTTTGAGTAAAATACTCCACAGTGTACACATGCACGGATGCACGCACTTCCCCCCCCCCTCTCTCTCTCTCTCTCTCTCTCTCTCTCTCTCTCTCACACTCTCTCCCCGTCTCTCCCCGTCTCTTCCCGTCTCTCCCCGTCTCTCCCCGTCTCACTCGGTCTCTCCCCGTCTCTCCCCGTCTCTTCCGGTATAGATAACCATTTATACAAATTTGACAGCTGTCAAAATTAAATCGTAATGATTACTCTCGCAACACGAAGTAAGCGCAACGAGAGAACCAATCGGCATCGCGGAAAAGCGACAACAATACTTCGAGAGATGCGAGTATCGATGAATTGCCCTTTAGGATATTTACAAAATTTTATAATAATTATTTAAATATTTTTTAAATATTTTTTAAAATATGTTTGTGATCTCACCCTGATAGCCAAGCGAGATTAAGCATATCGGGCAAATTATTGCACTGCATGTATGTTGTGAACTTGCCCACAATTTGCTGTCATTGTAATTTAACGTGGAACGAAGTTAACATCAGGAGAGCAAATAACCTTCATGAGTTTATAAAATTATAAGTGCATGCATTGAGGAATAATAAACTTGTCACATTGACAGCAATTGTGCATGCATGTTGACAACTTGCCGTCAGTTTGTTGAATTCTAATGTAGAATTTCACATGATGTCAGAACGACAGACAGTTTGAGGAAACACCTTGGCTTTAGTTTAATAAAATTAATAGGGAATAAGTGACAGCAAAATAACAACACGTTGCCTTTATTTGGCTATCTGGGCAGATTGATCAGAACATAATTTAGAAGAATTATTATAAATATTTATAACAAATGTTTAAAAAATATTTGTTATAAATATTCTGATAAATATTAAGGATGAGATGACGGTTATAGACTAAATGTGAGGTTATAGAATTCTCGTGATATCTCGTGTCATTTGTGTTGAGTTCTGGCGATAACTGTCTAAATTACTTCTTTACATACTGTTTAGACATTATAACGTGGTTATTAGTGTTTGTTTTTTGTTATGAAAGCTGCATTTTAGTATTGCAAGTAGTCGAAAGTTTTATAGGTGTCTATTATTTACCTTATTTTGAAAAATATGTCGGATATTAAATTCTTAACATTAATGTATTTTGAAGAACTTAAATATAGCTTTCAAATAACGTAATTGAATTTAATGTTCGTCGTGATAAGTGCATGTATTTGACGTGTAAAAATATTGTATTGTTTGTGTTCAAGATTATGGACCTTTGCGATTGTCACAAGTCTGAATTCCATAATCTCTTCTCTCATAATATTTTTTTGTAAAATTGTTACGATACAGTAGGAATAGGAAGGTAATTCTGATTACGCTCCGAGGATGGTGAGGGGCAGGGGAAGGTAATTGCGGGGAGGGGTATGACGTCACGCGGAGGTATGACGTCACGCGGGGAATATGACGTCACTGAGGAGAGGAAGGGGTGCGGGGGATGACGTCACAGATGCGGTTGTCGCCGCTTATCAGTATAAACATTTTATGTAAACTACATGCTAGTTGTAACCTGATATAAACAAATACCTGTCGGTCGCCGCTTATCAGTATAAACATTTTATGTAAATTATATGCTAGTTGTAACCAGATATAAACAATTACTTGTCGGTCACCGCTTGTCAGTATAAACATTTCTAAGTAAACTACATGCGAGTTGCAACCTGATATAAACAATTACAGCTAAAATTTCTAAGAATATTTATCGTACGAAGTGCCGAATCGTCGGCAGAAACAATTTCTAAACGATAAATTTACTCGGCAGTTCTTGGTATAGCTATAAACAAATATCGATAATCATATCCGGTAGCTTTAAGCAACTCGCTATAAACAAATTAGCGAATGTTTATCGACAAGGAGCGCTGAACTTTTGACAGCTTAAATTTCTAGATAATGAATCGTCTGTGAGCGCGTTAAAATTAGATATTTGTAGAAGGGATAAAAATTAGATATTTTGTGGTACAATATAAGAAGAGTTTTGACAACGGTACCGCATCGCGTGTTACAAGACGGATGGCAAAACTCCCCAACAACATTGCTCCTCAGTCGATCGGTGGAAGGCGGACTTCAAAAGCTTCCCGAAAAGAAACGTACAACATGAACTATTACATTCCGATCCAATAGAATAAGGCGTACATCCCCATATTTTAACCCCATAACCGTCCATACTAACCTGTCAAATAACCATACTCTCCTTCCCCAATCACCCCCGTACTTTCCCTTCCCAATCCCCCAAACTTGACCCATCACTGCCGCCACCCTTCTCACCCTATCCTTTATCTGCGCTTCTTGCCCCCCATTTTTTTGAAACACAACCTAGATAACAAAACTTCTTCACCTCCTCTATCCTATTCCCTTTCCACCACCAACTTTTCCTACTCTCCCTACCTCCTCCCTTTTTGAACCTCAATATTTTTGATTTCTCCACATTTAAAACTAAATTCTTTTCATCCAAGTACTTTTCTAATCTTTCTAACATATTTCTCATCTGGTCTTCGTCTTCCGTTGTCACCACCAAGTCATCCGCATATGCTAACGTACACACCCTCTCTCCTCTCACCTTCACCCCTTCCCACTTGACCCTCCCCATTACTTCTTCTAAGTCTGAGATCAATAGACTAAAAAGCAACGGACTCAGTGGACACCCCTGTCTTGCCCCCCTCCCCGTCCAAAACACCTCACCCGTCTCCTCCCCAACTCTAACACTACTTTTCGTTTCTCTTAATAAACTTTCCACTCTCTCTATTAAACCTTCTCTAATCCCCCTCTCTCTTATCGTCTTTATCAAAATACCTTTATCCACCGAATCAAATGCCGCCTTCAAATCTACGAATAACGCTACTAATTTCCCGTCTTTTTTGCCTACACTTCTATTTACTAGGTAGTTTAATACACAAATATTATCTATTGTCCCTCTCTTATTCCTAAAGCCTGCCTGATTTTCTGGGATTATCCTCTTCTCTTCAATCTCTTCATTCAACCTCTCTACTAAAAATTTTGCATACACCTTGTACAGCGTGAGCATTAGGGTTATTCCTCTTTATTCTTTTACCTGCTTCCCCTCTCCTTTTTTCACAATTGGTACCACTACTCCCTCCTTCCATTTCTCTGGCTATTCTTCTCCCTTCCAGACCCTATTAAAAAAATCCTCTATTTACTCCTCTAGCCTTCCTCTCCCCACCTCCATACCTCATTCGGAATTCCATCTAATCCACCCGATTTTCCTCTACCCTCTTCATCCCACACCCCTCTTATCACCCTACCTCTCTTCTTTTTATTTACCCCTCCATCCTCACTCCTCACCTTTGCCGCTACTGAAAAATGATCCGAATCTACCTTATCTATTACTCTCATTTTCTCTATTCTTTCCTTCGCCTCTCTATCTAGTAAAATATAGTCGATCACCGTGCTCCCCCTATCTCCAACATACGTATACTCACCTTCCTCATCTCCCACCATCCTTCCATTTAAAATTTCCCATCCATATTCTCCTATCATTTCTATCAGCTTTCTTCCTTCTTTATCTACCTTACCATCTTTGAATTTTCTCCTATCCTGCTCTTCCCCTTCCCCACCATCCGAATCCTCCCCTCAACCTCCTCCTTCCCTACCGGTTCTAGCATTAAACTCGCCCCCAATAATCACCTTCGTTTCTCCCTCCTTTGATTCCATAACCTGTCTCTGTACTTGCATTGCTCCTTTCCTACCTTCCTCCTTTATATAGACCCCTACTACCCTCCAACTTTCCCTTCCTATCTTAATTTCAGCCGACAATAACCCTTCGCCTAATTCTACTATTTTATTTCCTCTGTCACTTAACTCCCTTTTTACTCCTACAACCGTTCCCCCCATCACCCTACCTCTGCTATTTCTTCTACTAGCCTTTTGCACCCCCCACTCATAACCCTTTGGCACTCTGTTTCTTATCTTTTCCCATCTTCTTACGTTCGCCCATGTTTCTGATAAAAACATTACATCCCATTCTTTTAAATTGTCCCAAAAATCTTTATCTTTATTCCCCAACCCTGCCACATTCCAGAAAGCTATTTTTACTTCCCTCGCCTCTCACAACCTCTCCTCTCCTGACTTACCCTTCACAATCTTCCTACGTTCCTTTCCTCCCATCTTCTATCCTCAACTCACCTTTCTCATTCCTCAAGATTTCCTCCTCTTCATCCCACTTCCACTAACAATCTCCTATCCTAATCCTCTCAAATCCTAACCATATTCTCTTTCCCTTCTCTTCTTCTACTCTTGCTATCTTTTCTAACCTCCATCTCATCTTCCTTTCCTTCCAAGTTCAGTCTTCCATAATTCTTTCTTCCCTCCCTTTCAGAATCTTCTTTTTACTCCACACCTCTTTCCTCTGTTCCTCACTCTCTAACTTCACCCATACTATCTCTCTCCCTTTTTGCTCTCCTCTTCTATTCTCCTAACTCTCTTCACGGCCACCTCTGCTCCTATCTTCTTGAACACCCTCTCTACCGCCTCCTTCCTATTCCCTTCCTTAACCTCTACACCTTTAATTAATAAATTCTTCCTTCTATCCTCTCTTTCCTTCATCTGTATTCTCCTCTCTATCTCTTTTACCTTTCTCTCAACTACACTATCCCCTCCTACTTCTATTTTCTCTATCTTTCTCCTTAACTCTTCCTGCGCCTCCAATAACTCTTTTCTTTCTCTTTCCCATCTAAATTCTCTCTCCTTAAATTCCTTAATTTCCTTTTTCAACGCATCTAATTCTTCCCTCATCTTTCTCCCCTGCTCCTCCATAATCTCCTTCAACTTCTCCTTCATCTCTAATTTAACCATCTTTAAACTACCTACAATCTCCTCTTTCCAATCTCTTAATTTACTATCCCATTCATCTCCCGCCGGCGATCTAGCTACTCTCTTACTTCCCCTAATACCATCAATTGAAGTGCAGCTGTCGCTTCTGCCTCTATCCGTCATGTTTGTCGCAACTACTGAATCCGCCTTAATTCTCCTCTATCTCCCTACTCTGTCACTAGGCGGCGCGCCCGCTCCCCACTCTCCCGTACGCCCGTCTTCTCTCTGCCTACTTCCTGCTTCAACTCTGTTATTATTCGCCTCCCTAATTAATACGTCAATTCACTCCTATCCTTTCCTTCTATACTTCACCTATCCACCCACACACTCTCTTGCGCTCTCTTTCAACCACACCCGACTATCCTACCCTCTCCTTCGCTCTTTTTCACCTCTTATCTCACTCAATTCACTGCATACAACTACACATGTCTTACTCTGGCCCGGAAACGGAAGTCATCGTTTTTCTTTATATTTATATCCTATTTTTCTATAGCTTGCTATATTCTTTTTACAAAACATTATCGCGGCCGCGCTATACTTCATGTATCTTGTGAAGGAGATACGCTTTGACTATCACAGCATACAAATGTTTGGATATTGGAATCAGCGTGGGACCTATATCTTGCGTGGAAATACTGTTTGGCGACAACAAAAGCAATCAGATAATTTTGACATACGCAACATGGAAAACGTTCATGGAGCAACGTGCAGATATTGAGCGATCCATGCAATCCGTTGTATCTTCAAAAGTTTCGATTCGTGATGTGGTTATAGAACTTGTAAAAATACGCGACAAAGATATTGTAAAGTTGACGTTGCGCGATAATTATATATACATGAAGCCGTCAACCCTACTGTTCTTATTCGAACTTGAAAATTATGTCAACTATGTATGCCATCAAATGCATCAAAATAAGTACAGAGTGATAAATATAAGAAGTTTATTACTATTTTGCGTCAAAATCATATCATTAATAAAAGCGACGCTGTAAAATTATTGCGCGAAAAATATGATAAAACTTATCCCGTAGAGCTCGTTGCTTACGCTTTGGATAATATTGTATATGATGCTTTATATGACAAATAAAATGTGTAATGATATTATTTAAAAAACCAGTCTTGTAGACTGTGAGCTAATTACTTGCGTTATGAATCATATTGTATATTATGTTTTATATATAACAAATAAGTGTGTGAAAGAAAATTATATTGTTAGAATTAATTTTTTCTACATATAGTTCTAAGTTAAAAAATTATTGTATAAAACGAGATGGGGAAAAAGGGAAATACGAGAGGATAAAAGGATATAAAAATGGACACAATATACATATATACTACTTAAAAAAAGGAAGTATCCTCTTTGGACACGTAACGATTGGACATAGCACGATTGGACACCGCACGACTGGACATCGCATTATTGAAGACCGCATTATTGGACACCGCACACACACAACACACACACACACACACACACACACACACTCACTCACATGTATCTGCAGATTTCTAATACAGTTTACATGGGTTAGCGACTTGGACGGGTGGGTGCGGGAGGGGGGCCGAAGGCCCCCCTTGCACTCCCCCGTGTGTGTGTGTGTGTGTGTGTGTGTGTGTGTGTGTGTGTGTGTGTGTGTGTGTGTGTGTGCGTGCGTGCGATTATTTTCTGCACCACATGGGTTTGAAACTTTCTACACAAAACGAGATGCTCCTAAAAATATGTATATAGACATTTAAAATTCACTTTTTTTCTGACAGATTGACGCTTTTTTCTGCTAGATGTTTCTAAGGTTAGATAATCTGTCATATGATATATAAATGTTTTTCACTAGAAGATTGCGGTGTACAATAATGCGGTGTCCAATCGTGCGGTGTCCAATCGTATGGTGTCCAATCGTGCGATGTCCAATCGTGCTGTGTCCAATCGTGCGGTGTCCAATCGTGCCGTGTCCAATCGTGCGTGTCCAATCGAGCGGTGTCCAATTGTTACGTGTCCAAAAGGAGGTCACCCCCCAAAAATAGGGAACACTTTTTGTATACTGAAAATTTAGGCTATTTTCAAATTGCTGCAACTCAACAAAAAATCATCGTAGAAACAAAATTCAAAAAGCATTTTGAAGTTCGAAACTTCTTCTTTCAAACGCTTTTTGGCGATTTTAGTCATCTTTTTTTTCACCAACGTGGCACAAAGATAAAGCTTGACCCGTTAAAATAAAAATTTTTTATGCAAATTTGCTGCGCTGCATCTCGCGTGAAAAAAATCATAGAGTATTTTTGTTACTTGCATCTTAAAGCGGGATCCTTTCCCTTTATTTTGAGTGATTGTTCATTGCAGTACGATTTTTTTTCGACCGAGTCATTGAAATTTTAAGAAAAAATGGTCATTTTGACTTTTATCTCTTGTTACTTGTGAACAAATCAACGTACAGCGCTTAACAAAAATGTGTTGAAAAGCTGAAAGTTTGCACTTTCGAATGCTGTTACTAATTTTTTCACAAATTTACTTTTTCTAACAACAAATCGCGTTCAAAGTTTACGTAAAAAATCGCATACTTTACGGTTTTCATTTAGTTCAAGGTACTGTTGTGAAGAAAGATCCAATCACATCGCTAAAGTAAAGTTTCATAGTACGATTACTTACCAGTTATAAACATTAACGTTCATGGAATAAAACATTTTTATTCCACGTGTTTATCATTCTTGAAATTGCTGAAATTGCTTACAACGTTTTTTCAACAATTTTTTTACATCCTTTTAACCAAGTTACAAAGTCAACCTTATATTTCTTTTTAAATGACGCTTACCGCCGGCATTAGCGTTATCCAATGTGCACCACGTGGAAGATGCCGGTCGGATTATGTACATCGCGCGCGCGCGCGCGTGTGCGTGTATGTGTATGTGTTTCACAGCCAAGGTAAGGATCTCGCGGTTTGTCACGCGCGCGCTCGCGGCTATTCCTTGCAACTTTTTAAATGTCATTTTATGTTGTTTTAAATGCGTTCGATGATTTCGGCGAAAGCACCGGGAACACGAAACACCCGCTCCTACACCGCGCACCCGCCGATCATCGAACGCAGGGAAAAATACCGCTCCCGTGCCGCGCGCCCGCCCGCCACCAAACTCCGAGCGTCAGATCGACACCACCCGTTTCACCGCATCTCACCACGTGCTCCGCGGACGTCCCGCCAAGCCGAACAACTAAGCCGATCAGCCGACAAACACGCGTTCCGCCGCCGGCGCTTGTAAATATCGCGACATAAATGTAATTAGAAGTAATAAATATAGTCTATTATCGTTTACCGAAACTTCGCGTCCATTTTTTAACGCGTTCAAACGTGTTTAGTACGAGCATCTCACTTTCGCGTTATTGTTGCAGCCGTCGTCGCACATGCAATCTGACGGTAATTTCTTCTCCTCGAAAATCGAGCAATCGTCCGTTCTAGTCGACCACGCATATCGTCAGATTCGTCACGCTTCGCACGATGATCGGCAGGTACATGATCTGCGACGGCCTTTCCGAAATCTTATATCCAGGCAGCACGTTCGGTGAAAACTCATGTATTGCGTGCACGCTTTTGTCGTTGCTGTACGTGCCTGCTGTCACGTTGCAATCTATGCGGATAATGTTTACGTTCATTATGTTGATCGACACGTCCGACTCGTATCATATTCGCTGTTTCAATATACGTTTCGACGTGAATCCCAGGAGCGAGCCGATGTTGTTGGGTTTACCAAAATTTATTTTATATGCGCATTTGATCTCACATCTCATCGTATTGTAATTTGCGCGGATCGTTATCGGGTCTTCATCGTTGTCTTCAATCGCAATGTCACCACGCGTAAAACGGACTCCGTCGCGTCGCAAACGTTTCCGCAAAATCTCACGTTTCAAAAAATCGTTAATGGCATGCAGCTTATACGATTCCTCGGGAATCGTAATTTTTGTGTTGTTGTCAAAGTAAAATTTGTTGTTTGAAACATTTATGTTTGGTATTATATGTTTCAAAGATCGCTAGACCGAGCTCGTAGTCGTCGTCGGTCAAATCTATAACCGGAGAGTAGCTTGTCGCGAGGCTGCTGCTTTTGCCGCGCAGCGTAAGTGTCAGCGACATGTTTGAACGAATACTGAGATTAAACAGCGCAACGATCTTTAAATCGACTGTAAAAAGAGCAAACAAAGTTGTCCGCGATTCCTTTGATCATAGGTTTAATACGACGTTCGATTGTACTTTATTTTTGTCACACCGTCCCCAAAGTATCGTATGAGTTCTTTGGGTGGTCGCAGATTGCCAAAACTGTCGAAATACGCGACGCAGTTTCCTCTCTTTGCGTACGCTACCCAATGAGTACTGGGGCCCTTCACATCGTCCAGATTTACGATATCGCTTTTGTTTAGACGCGCACCGTCCGTCAGTAACGCGTTACGCATAAACACTCCTCTGAAATACGGGATATGCAATCGTCTTGCCAATTGATGTAGTTGCACGTTCGTCGTCACACCCGTGGGTATTTTTAACGCCTCTTTGACATATTTTTTCGTTTCACTTTTACACCTTTTCCGTACTTGTACGGGGCGAGGTACAGCCCTCGTCCGCCTCTGTACGGAGCGAGATACACTCCGCGCACTTCCATCACGCGATTGTGACAGCTCTTGTTACAGCTCTTCGAGCTGACGTCGTGCAGCTTTGCTGTCGTTTACCACCTTTGTTACGCCGGCCGCTTTGCCGATCAATGATTCGAGCACGCCTAACATCGTTAAAATTGGTAACATGCCGCCTCGTTTCGCTGTCGGAAGCATACGTTTCTTTTTCGTTGTCTTTTTTTTCTTTTCATACCCATACCGATCTTTGTCTTGACTGTCATGGCTGCTCAGACGGCAGCGGTAGCTGTTCTTTCTCCGAAAGCCGAATCTTTTGCGATTACGCGTTTTCCTGCTGTTGTGAGCGAGGCACTCACAACCGATAATATAATATAGAATATTAAAATTGAATTAAAAAAGATATAGAATAGTTCGCCGAGGAAGACTCGTTATCGCGAGGTGTCAAGTGACACATGCCTCGTGCGCTGCCGGTCGGCCATCGCACCGGTCAACGCACCGGGCATCTCATGGAATTTAGCGTAGCTTAGCTTAGCAACGATTATGCCACCGGAAATGCATATTTGCGTTTTGGCAATTGTTGCTAAGCTCGCGAATATTTCCCGCGCACCGGATGCGCGCGGTTATGACGAAATATGATCATATGCCGAGGGCCCATTGCCCCACTATTATGCCAAATCCGCGGCACTACTTAACCCGCTGTCGAACCGCGGCCCGCGAAATCAGTCAATCAAGCAGATACGTACGGCCCGCGAGATTAGCATACGAACTTAGAGTTCGAGACTTAGTCGCAACGCACCTCGAGCGAGCAAATATACAGTGCGCTATCTCAGAGCCGCGCGCCGTATCTTATCACCTCTGACAATGAATAAAACGATGCGACACCTTCGTCGACCGCGAGTGAGAAGTACTGCATTGTAACTTATAGAGAATAAACATTTCTTTTTATTAATGATCAAAAACAAGTGTGTCGGTGACTCGAGGACCCTGTCAACGAAAGCCTCCTTTCGCGAGTTCCTACTTTTAAGACAGCAACAAACCCAACAAGATTATTTGTCCCACCGCAAGGTACGACAAAATTAGTTGTCCCACCGCAAGATACAACAAAAGTGCTTTCGCGGCGAGTATCTCGTCTGCCGCGTGTCTGTCGGCGAGCTCGTTACTCCGAGAATACGCAATGTCGTGTTCGCGGCACGCCGCGTCCAGCGGATATACCCCTATCGCCTCTAGCTAATCGCTTTTCCAAGTGTGTTCCCGGTTCGCAAAATTGATAACCGGGGATGTGTAGCTCAAAGAAAAGCGCGTTTACTGCGCGATTTAAAAGATGACTGCAGCCCCTTTTCACCGTTGCGACAGCTGGCATTCACTACAATTCTTGATCAACGGCACGGGTCCGTCGATGTGCGTTTGCTGCCACGGCTGATTGTAATGCTCCTTGCATCGATGATATTGCTGAACTTCGAAGTTAGCCTTTATATGTTTCAAAAGCTTGTCCCACCCGTGTTCAATATAGTTGCCGTACTCGCGTAACAGAACGATTTTTGGCATGAATTGTAACTGCTCTGCGTTCAATTTTATAATATCAAAGGGATGTGACAGTATGAGACACATGTTTGCTATTGAGTGACGTACGATTTTGCACGCCTATAAATAGTCCCGTAAGGCTTGTGTTACTAGTTGCAATTTTTTATTATTTGCTTTAAAAAACCGTGTGAGTATTACTATGAAAAAATAGTTTTCAAGCCACGAATGAAACGTCGCACCTCTCAAAGGGCAATAGTTTACTCGACCATCGATGACAAGCTGAAATGGTATCTCCACAGCGTGGGGTTTAAGTACTAAAATCATAAACAGTACCATCGAAGCCGGACTGACTGCATCGTCAGTTCAGTCTGAAACTTTCGTGAGCACAAAAATGAATTTTTCACAATCCAGAAACCATCGCACTGATTGTAAGTATTTTTTACCTATTTTATTACATTTTTCTTTATTTATATTAATTTATATTATTTATATTAATATTAATTCATTTTTTGCAGTGCCTTTGCCATGAGGAGGTGCAAATGACACTACCAGATTGTTTGCTGGCTATAGGATACGTATATGTCCATAGCCGATAGGCGGTGCGTACAGCACTCCAAATCCTTTCTCCGGCTTGACCTGACGGCATACATCGAACTGCCCGCAATCATTGTAAGTACCTACCATTTTTCTATTTCGACGTATATATTGCGTATTTTCAATCAATAATTAAATATAATTTGTGCTTGTTTCAATTGTGAGCATCGTCCACATATTTTAGGAATGCACTTAGACAGAATTAAGATATATTGTTATTAAGCATAAAACTACTTATCATCTACGAAATGCACTTACAGAGGATTAGAGATATATTCCTAATGTATATTTTCCATTATTCTGTTTTTAAGAAATACTTTACATTGTTCTCCTCTGAGTGTATGGAATTTCCTTTTTTTTCTGGTAAACATAATACGTCATTCTACCCATATAAATAGGGCACCCTTCGACGACAGGGTCAGTTCTCTCAGTTAACAGTTCACAGTACGTAGTACTCAGAATCACGTAGTTATAAGTAATAATTGTAAAAATTTGTGAAATAAAGTTTTTTTTATAAGAAGAAAAACGACGATTCTTACAATTGGTGGCAGCGGTGCGGGATAATTAGCAAATAGTGAAAAGTGCTTTTACTTCGAGGACAATATACTAGTTGCACTAGTTACCTCCGAGGAGGACCCGAAGATTATCCTGCTATATCGAACTCAACGGGGACAGACTGGCGTGGACAGAGTACAGAGGGGTAAGAGAAATAATTGCCTCTGAAACGGAATCAAGCGAGGGTAGCAATATTCTAGAGTCAAGAATTTTCGTTACCGCTCCAATGTCGCGCGCACAGAGTCCTAACCGCGAGCAAACGCTCACTTTCAACATATTAACCGACAAAATGCTCGAAATGACAGACGCAATAAGAGAACTCAAAAATCAAATAACGGAAATTAAAATAAACGGATATGCGAAGCAAATTCCATTGCAAACGACAAGAGAAGAGACTGTTGAACCTGAAAACATTATAAAAAATTACAATAAAGTTATGCAACTAATTCCGGAATTTGATGGAAATAATGTGGAAACCTTTATAAACCACATACACAGCAGTAAAACGATTAGCAGTCGATCAACATGAGCTGCTTCTCTGTAGCGTTGTGGCACAGAAACTCACGGGAAGAGCAAAAAACTCAATTAGAACAGACACTACGCCAAACTTTCCACAGTTTTACGAAAAACTGAGATATCTTTACGGCAAAGCACAGAATATCTCCGCTTTAGAGGTGCAAAAAGACACCTGCATCCAACGTCAGAGCGAGTCCATCGATGAATTCATAAATAGATTTCTTCGCATACATGATGAAATCATTCACGCAGTAAATTCACAGGGCACTGGCATCGCAACTATTTGTGTACAGGAACAGCTATACCAGCAGAAAGCTGTGGAAGTGTTTCGCCGCAACGTAAAACCTGAGATTGGTGATCATTTGTATTGTTTTGAGTTCAGTCTGCTCAACGAGGCATTCTCCAAAACGAGAGCTTTCGAGGGAGAGCTCCGACTAAGAAAAATGCGAATGCAACGCTATGAATCTTCAAAAAGATTCTCTCAAGAAAAAACACGGTTTCAACCCAAGGAATGCAGCTATTGTAAGAAGCGTGAACATGAAGAAAAGGAGTGCAGAACGAAGGCATTCCACCTGCAAAAGGGGCAGCAAAATTTTCGCGAGCGCCAACATCCCAATCAACCACCGGACCGAGCATCGCATCATTTGTATGCAGCCAATCAGGACCTAAACAACAGCAACGACGAGAAGTCTACCAAGGACCCGGCGGCACGTACGTCAGAGCACCCAGAATTAAATTGAAGATTCCAGGTTTCAAAGATACTATTTTCTTAGTAGATACAGGTTCAGACATATCTTTAATACATGAAATGTTTATTAAAAATCATAACTTACCAAAGTTAGACGCAATAATTGTATCTGGAGTCACTACGCACTCCATAAAAACTAAAATACGCGGTAGTAGTAGAGGTATTTGAAAAAAAACATACATTTCATGTATTAGATGATCATTCGCCAGTACAGCATCAGGGAATACTAGGTATTGATTTTCTCACAGCAAACAATTTTATATTTTCAAACGAGCGACTAATTCTAAGCGGAAAAGAATTTAAAAGGTGCGATAAACCGCATAACGTGAAAAGAAAACAAGACGTGTTAGTAATATTCAAAGATGACACTGGAGCGATCACGAGAATGAATGACTCTCACAAACCTATATTGCCGTCACACTTACATTCTGAGATAAAAGGCATTGAAAGTTTTTACGAGACATCAATCTATCCCATTTCAAAAAAGATATTAGATAACACGCGTTTAGAACTATTGAAAGAAAATACCCGTCTTTCACATATTCAAGAACATTCCAGCGAGATCTGGGATATCATAACGGAATTCCATGATATTTTTACCTTACCAGGAGACCCTCTTCCTCTTACTAAATTAATTGAACACGAAATTAAAACCTCGGACGAAATTCCTGTTAACACAAAACAATATCGTTATCCTCCAATACACCAAGAGGAAATTAAGAAACAGATTAAAGACATGCTTGCAAAAGGAATTATACAGGAATCAGATTCACCTTATAATTCACCCCTTTGGATTGTACCTAAAAAGCAGGATGCTTCTGGTAAACCCAAATGGAGATTAGTAATAGATTTTAGAAAACTTAATGAAAAGACCATTCAAGACGCTTATCCGCTTCCAAATATAGACGAAATATTAGATCAGTTAGGTAATGCGCGATATTTTTCTGCTTTTGATCTGGCATCGGGTTTCCATCAAATCGGCATGCATCCCAAAGACATTCAGAAAACAGCCTTTTCTACTCCAAACGGACATTATGAATACACTCGAATGCCCTTCGGTTAAAAAAATGCACCTCCTACCTTTCAAAGAATGATGAATCGGGGCTTAAAGGGATTAATTGGTAATAATTGCTTAGTTTATATAGACGACATAATAGTTTATGGAAAAACAATCGAAGAGCATAACAAAAATTTAAGAATATTATTTGAAAGACTTAGACAGGTCGGGCTAAAATTACAACCCGATAAGTGCGAATACCTCAAACCGGAACTTGAATATTTAGGGTACGTTATTTCGGAACAAGGCATACAACCTAACCCTAATCGAATCGAGAAGGTAAAAACTTACCCAGTACCAAGAAATCCGAAAGAAATCAAACAATTCCTCGGGTTAGTCGGTTACTACCGTAAATTTATCAAAGACTTTTCCATGATAGCGAAACCGTTAACACGATTACTCCAAAAATCCTCAACCTTTCAATGGACTAACGAACAACAACATTCTTTTGAATCTCTCAAATCAAAGTTAATAACGCAACCTGTATTATCTTATCCTGACTGGAACAGACCGTTTGTTTTGACCACTGACGCATTTAATGAGGCCATCGGGGCAATACTCTCACAAGGAACAATAGGCAAAGACAAGCCATTGGCTTTTGCCTCTAGAACGCTTAATAAAGCAGAGACTCGATATAGCACTACGGAAAAAGAATTACTCGCGATTGTATGGGCGACAAAACATTTTAGACAATATTTATACGGAAAAAAATTTACAATCGTAACGCACCATAAACCTTTAGTCTGGCTAATGAACGTGAAAGATCCTAACTCCAGATTAATGAGATGGAGACTTAAATTAGAAGAATTCGATTACGAAATTGTTTATAAACCGGGAAAAACTAATACTAACGCCGACGGACTGTCACGAATTCCAGTAAATGCAATCGACTCCTATCTTTCCGATGAAGATATCGAACACATATTATCAGACATAATAAAAGAGAAACGCGAAATTAAGATTGCTTTTAACAAAGATCCAGTTCCGGGATGGTTAAATATTGATCCGAAATCTGTCTCCTTGGAAAATCTCTTAACTTTAATATCACCAATCATTGAGGATACAAATGCTGATCCTGACAAATGGACGTTATATTTCATAGGACCTATTAATACCAAGACACGAAATACTATAGACGCTTTAATTAACACGTACAACTTGCAGTCTAAAACTAAGACGATAATAGAAGAACGACCGTCTCAATGGTTTGAAGATAAGTTTCCACTACCAACTCCAACGAACGAATACTTACCTGAAAACGATTACGAAATACAAAAGGGACCATCATCTTCTCCCTCAATTCCATCCTCATCCAAACCAAAAATGAATAAACAAATAATAGTAAGAAATCAAGTCGGTAGGCAAACCAATAAAACAATATTATTTATCGAAACTCCTCCTGAAATTACTAGAGAAAACGAAGTTTATGTATCTCCTCACGCAACTCACAGACAATTAAGTATTCAACTACATGACTTTTTAACTGAAAACGATCATCATCTAAATATAATACACGATCAGAAGGAAGTTAGTAAATTGATTTCAGTTATCGACGAATATTATCTTGGAGACAAATTATACATTTACGTTTCTCAGTATCTTCCAGAAATTAAAAATAAAAATGAAATTATATCGGATGCACATTCCGGCATATTAGGCGGTCATTATTCAACAGAAAAGACGCTTCAAAAGATCAGACAAAAATACAATTGGCCAAACATAACTGTTGACGTCAAAGAATTCATTGACAAGTGTGAATTATGTCAACTCAACAAGCCAGGTACTCAAAAACCTTACATCTATTTTTCTCCTGATATCCCACAAACTCCAAATGACAAAATATCCATCGATATCATGGGACCGTTTGAAATAACAAACAGAGGAAACCGGTATATCCTTGTTACCCAAGACTACCTGACACGATATATTCTCGTAGAACCTCTAGTAGATAAATCTACGGCCGCGATTATTAGAGCCTTGTGGTACTCCTGGCTCAGATATTTCGGAAAACCTAAAGAACTACTTTCCGATAACGCTTTAGAATTTACTTCTAACGAATTTAAGACACTTTTTCAATATCAATTAACAGATATACCTATGGACTTAATAAAAGAAACTCATATTGAACCGGAACGATTGCAAACTTTAGGCAAAACTTTAGAAGAATTAGATAACATAGCGGAACGAATATCAACACATCAAAGAACCATTACATGGTGTGAGCATCGTCCACGTATTTTAGGAATGCACTTAGACAGAATTAAGATATATTGTTATTAAGCATAAAACTACTTATCATCTACGGAATGCACTTACAGAGGATTAGAGATATATTCCTAATGTATATTTTCCATTATTCTGTTTTTAAGAAATACTTTACATTGTTCTCCTCTGAGTGTATGGAATTTCCTTTTTTTTCTGGTAAACATAATACGTCATTCTACCCATATAAATAGGGCACCCTTCGACGACAGGGTCAGTTCTCTCAGTTAACAGTTCACAGTACGTAGTACTCAGAATCACGTAGTTATAAGTAATAATTGTAAAAATTTGTGAAATAAAGTTTTTTTTATAAGAAGAAAAACGACGATTCTTACAATTGGTGGCAGCGGTGCGGGATAATTAGCAAATAGTGAAAAGTGCTTTTACTTCGAGGACAATATACTAGTTGCACTAGTTACCTCCGAGGAGGACCCGAAGATTATCCTGCTATATCGAACTCAACGGGGACAGACTGGCGTGGACAGAGTACAGAGGGGTAAGAGAAATAATTGCCTCTGAAACGGAATCAAGCGAGGGTAGCAATATTCTAGAGTCAAGAATTTTCGTTACCGCTCCAATGTCGCGCGCACAGAGTCCTAACCGCGAGCAAACGCTCACTTTCAACATATTAACCGACAAAATGCTCGAAATGACAGACGCAATAAGAGAACTCAAAAATCAAATAACGGAAATTAAAATAAACGGATATGCGAAGCAAATTCCATTGCAAACGACAAGAGAAGAGACTGTTGAACCTGAAAACATTATAAAAAATTACAATAAAGTTATGCAACTAATTCCGGAATTTGATGGAAATAATGTGGAAACCTTTATAAACCACATACACAGCAGTAAAACGATTAGCAGTCGATCAACATGAGCTGCTTCTCTGTAGCGTTGTGGCACAGAAACTCACGGGAAGAGCAAAAAACTCAATTAGAACAGACACTACGCCAAACTTTCCACAGTTTTACGAAAAACTGAGATATCTTTACGGCAAAGCACAGAATATCTCCGCTTTAGAGGTGCAAAAAGACACCTGCATCCAACGTCAGAGCGAGTCCATCGATGAATTCATAAATAGATTTCTTCGCATACATGATGAAATCATTCACGCAGTAAATTCACAGGGCACTGGCATCGCAACTATTTGTGTACAGGAACAGCTATACCAGCAGAAAGCTGTGGAAGTGTTTCGCCGCAACGTAAAACCTGAGATTGGTGATCATTTGTATTGTTTTGAGTTCAGTCTGCTCAACGAGGCATTCTCCAAAACGAGAGCTTTCGAGGGAGAGCTCCGACTAAGAAAAATGCGAATGCAACGCTATGAATCTTCAAAAAGATTCTCTCAAGAAAAAACACGGTTTCAACCCAAGGAATGCAGCTATTGTAAGAAGCGTGAACATGAAGAAAAGGAGTGCAGAACGAAGGCATTCCACCTGCAAAAGGGGCAGCAAAATTTTCGCGAGCGCCAACATCCCAATCAACCACCGGACCGAGCATCGCATCATTTGTATGCAGCCAATCAGGACCTAAACAACAGCAACGACGAGAAGTCTACCAAGGACCCGGCGGCACGTACGTCAGAGCACCCAGAATTAAATTGAAGATTCCAGGTTTCAAAGATACTATTTTCTTAGTAGATACAGGTTCAGACATATCTTTAATACATGAAATGTTTATTAAAAATCATAACTTACCAAAGTTAGACGCAATAATTGTATCTGGAGTCACTACGCACTCCATAAAAACTAAAATACGCGGTAGTAGTAGAGGTATTTGAAAAAAAACATACATTTCATGTATTAGATGATCATTCGCCAGTACAGCATCAGGGAATACTAGGTATTGATTTTCTCACAGCAAACAATTTTATATTTTCAAACGAGCGACTAATTCTAAGCGGAAAAGAATTTAAAAGGTGCGATAAACCGCATAACGTGAAAAGAAAACAAGACGTGTTAGTAATATTCAAAGATGACACTGGAGCGATCACGAGAATGAATGACTCTCACAAACCTATATTGCCGTCACACTTACATTCTGAGATAAAAGGCATTGAAAGTTTTTACGAGACATCAATCTATCCCATTTCAAAAAAGATATTAGATAACACGCGTTTAGAACTATTGAAAGAAAATACCCGTCTTTCACATATTCAAGAACATTCCAGCGAGATCTGGGATATCATAACGGAATTCCATGATATTTTTACCTTACCAGGAGACCCTCTTCCTCTTACTAAATTAATTGAACACGAAATTAAAACCTCGGACGAAATTCCTGTTAACACAAAACAATATCGTTATCCTCCAATACACCAAGAGGAAATTAAGAAACAGATTAAAGACATGCTTGCAAAAGGAATTATACAGGAATCAGATTCACCTTATAATTCACCCCTTTGGATTGTACCTAAAAAGCAGGATGCTTCTGGTAAACCCAAATGGAGATTAGTAATAGATTTTAGAAAACTTAATGAAAAGACCATTCAAGACGCTTATCCGCTTCCAAATATAGACGAAATATTAGATCAGTTAGGTAATGCGCGATATTTTTCTGCTTTTGATCTGGCATCGGGTTTCCATCAAATCGGCATGCATCCCAAAGACATTCAGAAAACAGCCTTTTCTACTCCAAACGGACATTATGAATACACTCGAATGCCCTTCGGTTAAAAAAATGCACCTCCTACCTTTCAAAGAATGATGAATCGGGGCTTAAAGGGATTAATTGGTAATAATTGCTTAGTTTATATAGACGACATAATAGTTTATGGAAAAACAATCGAAGAGCATAACAAAAATTTAAGAATATTATTTGAAAGACTTAGACAGGTCGGGCTAAAATTACAACCCGATAAGTGCGAATACCTCAAACCGGAACTTGAATATTTAGGGTACGTTATTTCGGAACAAGGCATACAACCTAACCCTAATCGAATCGAGAAGGTAAAAACTTACCCAGTACCAAGAAATCCGAAAGAAATCAAACAATTCCTCGGGTTAGTCGGTTACTACCGTAAATTTATCAAAGACTTTTCCATGATAGCGAAACCGTTAACACGATTACTCCAAAAATCCTCAACCTTTCAATGGACTAACGAACAACAACATTCTTTTGAATCTCTCAAATCAAAGTTAATAACGCAACCTGTATTATCTTATCCTGACTGGAACAGACCGTTTGTTTTGACCACTGACGCATTTAATGAGGCCATCGGGGCAATACTCTCACAAGGAACAATAGGCAAAGACAAGCCATTGGCTTTTGCCTCTAGAACGCTTAATAAAGCAGAGACTCGATATAGCACTACGGAAAAAGAATTACTCGCGATTGTATGGGCGACAAAACATTTTAGACAATATTTATACGGAAAAAAATTTACAATCGTAACGCACCATAAACCTTTAGTCTGGCTAATGAACGTGAAAGATCCTAACTCCAGATTAATGAGATGGAGACTTAAATTAGAAGAATTCGATTACGAAATTGTTTATAAACCGGGAAAAACTAATACTAACGCCGACGGACTGTCACGAATTCCAGTAAATGCAATCGACTCCTATCTTTCCGATGAAGATATCGAACACATATTATCAGACATAATAAAAGAGAAACGCGAAATTAAGATTGCTTTTAACAAAGATCCAGTTCCGGGATGGTTAAATATTGATCCGAAATCTGTCTCCTTGGAAAATCTCTTAACTTTAATATCACCAATCATTGAGGATACAAATGCTGATCCTGACAAATGGACGTTATATTTCATAGGACCTATTAATACCAAGACACGAAATACTATAGACGCTTTAATTAACACGTACAACTTGCAGTCTAAAACTAAGACGATAATAGAAGAACGACCGTCTCAATGGTTTGAAGATAAGTTTCCACTACCAACTCCAACGAACGAATACTTACCTGAAAACGATTACGAAATACAAAAGGGACCATCATCTTCTCCCTCAATTCCATCCTCATCCAAACCAAAAATGAATAAACAAATAATAGTAAGAAATCAAGTCGGTAGGCAAACCAATAAAACAATATTATTTATCGAAACTCCTCCTGAAATTACTAGAGAAAACGAAGTTTATGTATCTCCTCACGCAACTCACAGACAATTAAGTATTCAACTACATGACTTTTTAACTGAAAACGATCATCATCTAAATATAATACACGATCAGAAGGAAGTTAGTAAATTGATTTCAGTTATCGACGAATATTATCTTGGAGACAAATTATACATTTACGTTTCTCAGTATCTTCCAGAAATTAAAAATAAAAATGAAATTATATCGGATGCACATTCCGGCATATTAGGCGGTCATTATTCAACAGAAAAGACGCTTCAAAAGATCAGACAAAAATACAATTGGCCAAACATAACTGTTGACGTCAAAGAATTCATTGACAAGTGTGAATTATGTCAACTCAACAAGCCAGGTACTCAAAAACCTTACATCTATTTTTCTCCTGATATCCCACAAACTCCAAATGACAAAATATCCATCGATATCATGGGACCGTTTGAAATAACAAACAGAGGAAACCGGTATATCCTTGTTACCCAAGACTACCTGACACGATATATTCTCGTAGAACCTCTAGTAGATAAATCTACGGCCGCGATTATTAGAGCCTTGTGGTACTCCTGGCTCAGATATTTCGGAAAACCTAAAGAACTACTTTCCGATAACGCTTTAGAATTTACTTCTAACGAATTTAAGACACTTTTTCAATATCAATTAACAGATATACCTATGGACTTAATAAAAGAAACTCATATTGAACCGGAACGATTGCAAACTTTAGGCAAAACTTTAGAAGAATTAGATAACATAGCGGAACGAATATCAACACATCAAAGAACCATTACATGGTGTGAGCATCGTCCACGTATTTTAGGAATGCACTTAGACAGAATTAAGATATATTGTTATTAAGCATAAAACTACTTATCATCTACGGAATGCACTTACAGAGGATTAGAGATATATTCCTAATGTATATTTTCCATTATTCTGTTTTTAAGAAATACTTTACATTGTTCTCCTCTGAGTGTATGGAATTTCCTTTTTTTTCTGGTAAACATAATACGTCATTCTACCCATATAAATAGGGCACCCTTCGACGACAGGGTCAGTTCTCTCAGTTAACAGTTCACAGTACGTAGTACTCAGAATCACGTAGTTATAAGTAATAATTGTAAAAATTTGTGAAATAAAGTTTTTTTTATAAGAAGAAAAACGACGATTCTTACACAATGTATGTGTTCGGGTTATATAATGCTGAAAACAGAAATTCCCATCCCCGAACATGTGAACACGTATCAGCATCGATTGAGGGTGTAGTATAGCCGCCGGGTGAAGCGCCAATACCATGATTGGATGGATATCGAGGATGACAACAATTACAATTAGGATGACATTTTCGATCTACGTTACCTATTTGGGATGGAGGAAAAAGACAAAGAAGAAAAAGAAAGTTGAGAGTACGACGTATATGTGAATAACATTTTAAATTACATTGATAATATTTTTAATAAAGAAAAAATATAATATGTATTTTATAATTATTATACGTAGTATTTTTGTATTATTTTAGATGTATTATTATATTACACAATGTTTTTTAGTTTTATAATTATTGTATGCAGTATTTTTCTATTATTTTTTACATGTATTGTTTAATGTATTTTTAGTTTTATATTGTAGTCTATTCTTTAAATATTATATTTTTTTATATTATATTTATTGTATAATTATTATGCGTCCTCTACCTTTTGCCCAATTCCCAATCATAATTAAGATAGTTTGATGTTTGCGTTAATATCTCACTTCCATCCGTATAACGCACGCGTTTTCCTCACTAATACACACAGCGTCATGACCGACTATTAACATTGGTGTTTATTCTTTCTTCTTCACGCCTTCTTCTCTACACGCGCACGTGCAAACGCATTCGTCCGTGCTTGCACACATGCTAAAGAAGGCGCTTGCACGGACACATTCACACGCACACATATCCACGCCTTCTTGAGCACGCACACGCGTGTAAGCGCCTTCTCTAGCACGCACGGACGCATGCATACGTTTCTTTTTCCGTACGCTGCGTTTACACACACACACACACACACACACACACACACACACACACACACACACCTTTTCTATCACGCATGGGCAAATATACAAAGGCGCATTTCCATAGAACATACGCTGCACTCACACCTATAAATAGGACGTTCAATTCCACTATGTAGTCAGATTCGGGAAACATGAGATTCGTGCGGCAACCTTTGACGATTTGCGTTATGAATTACGACGATAAATTACAATCGACGGGGGACAGTGGGGAGAGGCGTAATCATGGCGCAATGCTGCCGAATACTATACGCGCCATCATTTGCGGTCCGTCGAATTGCGATAAAACCAACGTTCTGATAAATTTGTTGGAATGTCCGCACGGTATATTTCGAGAACGTGTACGTGTACTCGAAATCGTTAAAACAGCCGAAATATAAGTATCTAGAAAATTTGTTGACATCGATGGGTGAGATCGGTTTCTTTACGTTTTCCAATAACAGTGACGTCATTCCACCGAGCGAGGCGCGTCCAAACTCGATTTTCGTCTGCGATGACGTTGCGTGCGATAAGCAGGATGTCGTGAGAGAATATTTTTCAATGGGTCGACACTCGAATATCGACTGCTTTTATCTCTATCAGTCATACGCAAGAATACCCAAATATCTTATACGCGACAAAGCGAACTTGCTGATCCTGTTCAAACAAGATGATACCAACTTGAAACACGTGTACATCACGTAAACACCGACATGTCATATGATGATTTTAACGAATTATGTCGCGATTTTTGGCAGCGTGATTATGGATTTTTAGTGATAGACAAGGACAGTGCGCTTACTAACGGGCGATACAGAAGAGAATTTAACGAGTTTGCAATACCGCAAAACGGTTAGTCGTTATCGATACATCAACATCGGATGAACATGGCTGAGAACAAAGATACGCGCGAGCGCGAGAAAATCGTGAAGGAGATTGAGAAAACGAGCGAATCGATCCGCAAAAAACATCGCGCTCTAAAAACCGGTAGGATCAAGG
This sequence comes from Monomorium pharaonis, assembly GCF_013373865.1. Classification (NCBI taxonomy): domain Eukaryota; kingdom Metazoa; phylum Arthropoda; class Insecta; order Hymenoptera; family Formicidae; genus Monomorium; species Monomorium pharaonis. Next base: position 18,571,240 of record NC_050470.1, read on the forward strand.
AGGACATCGCGACTAGGAGACACTTTGAACTACTAATCGAACCGCTGCAAAAGATTATTGACAATTCCAATATAATACAACAATATACAATTCCAATTGGTAACATTTCGTTTACCCGTAAACGTGAGAAGGAAGAGGAGGATGAGGAATATGCGAGTAAGAAAAAACGTTCAAACGTGTTATTCGATTTCTCCGCGACACCGCAACAATCTAATCATTCACAAATTTCAAACGACGTACCAATAATAACCTCTACACAGCGCCCCACAACCGTACAACCGATAGAATTGTTCGCGACAATTGTTCAAAATCAGTTACAAACGTCGCAAGGACGAAAAGCGTTGCGAGCTCAATTGGACCCGCTGGGTCAAAAATTTGTCGGGGCTGTTCTGAGCGGTAGCCAAGAGAGCGATATAGACAACATATACGGTGTTCGTCTCAAGAAGAATAGAATGATGCTCGGTAATAAGCGTTTCGATGTGGACAACGAGGATAACATAATTATCGACAATGTACATTACGCCGGTACACCCAGTCTTTACGAATTGATTTTCAAGAAAATTCCCGACGATGATATTTACACACATGATAATATACAAAAGTACAAAAGCATATCATTTGCTACAAACGCGCATAGACGCAATTACATTAAGAATAGTCAACTACGGGGCAACAGAGAATACAAGTACAAACATCTGATCGCGCCGCTGATGTCGATTGAACTTACGCCGAAAAAGAAGAAATCCAGAAAGGGATTACCTCGTGCTATGGCGTTGAATGATAACGCGAACGATTACGTGCACTGGGACGATCCCAACGAACTGGTGGATCGTCTGCGGTTACTCGAAGCATCGCGTCGAGCCGGTCACAACGCGCACGACAACGAGATTCTGTCCATCATCGAGGAATTTTGCGGGTCTTATTATAAATTAACTCGTGTATCCGTGAAATGAGCCAGTCGAGTAATGTCACCTATATCGTATCAGGGTTAGAAACAATGAGTAATAACGAACGGCAAAGAGACGGTTACGTTTAACGAACGACTTTGAGCGGTTCTTGAATCAACAACGGACGATTCAAGAACGAATAGCTATCGAACGGTGCAGGATCGCTATTAAACAACTCGGGAACGATTGTCGGACGGCTATCGAACGGTTGTAAATCAAGTCAAGAAGAAGTTACGAACGATTGTCTAATCGATCGGTACCGGAAGACAAATAACCACTGCTGAAAGACGGTAGCAGTGATAAACGGCAATACAAACGCGAAACGAACGTAAAAGAACGGGTACGGAAAATAAACGGAACGGAAGAAAAAACATAAACGGAACAGGGAAAAAACAGAAACGGAACAGAAAAAAACAGAATCAGAACAGAGAAAGAACAGAAACGGAACAGAAAAAAACAGAAATAAAACAGGGAAAGAAAGGGTACGGAACAGAAAAAAACAGAAACAGAACATGGAAAAAACAAAAACGGAACAGAAAAGAATGGGAATAGAACAGGGAAAGAACAGAAACGGAACAGAAAAAAACAGGAACAGAACAGGCAAAAAACAGAAACGAAACAGAAAAAACAGGAACGATCGGTATGCGACCCATGAAACCGCCGAAATCCAATATTAGTTCCGAAAGGCGATTTGTCGAGGAACTGCATGCTCCGGCGAAAAGAAATTTTCCACGAAAACACGTCATAGTTTGGGGCTACGACGATCTATGGCAGGCCAATATCGTCGAGATGATTCCGTACTCACGTTTCAACAGAGGTTACCACTACATACTCACGATGTGTTGAGCAAACACGTGTGGGCCGTACCGCTCAAGAGCAAGGATGGAAGCGAGACAGCTGATGCTATCGCTGAAATAATTCGAGAGAGCGATAAATGCCCGAAAAATTTACAAACCGATAAGGGAAAAGAGTTTTACAACGTCGATGTGCAGAAAATTTTGAAAAAACATGATATCAATCATTATTCCACGTACTTGGTAATGAAGGCATCGGTTGTCGAACGGTTTAACCGTACGCCAAAAAACGACATGTGAAAGAAGTTTATATTCAACGGCAATTACAAGTTTATTGACCTGTTACCGGATCTCATGTCGAATTACACAATTCTCGGAAGCACCGAACGATTGGTATGCGGCCCGTCGACATAACACCTGCTGTGGCCGAAAGACTGTTGAATACGGTGTAGAGCGGGAGCTTTCGAAATGGCCACGCGTAAATTTGATCACGTCCGAAATGGCCACGTTCGGGACGGTCACGTTCGAAATGGTCACGTTCGAAACGGCCACGTTCGGAACGGCCACGTCCGAAACAGCCATGTCCGAAACGGCCATGTCCGAAACGGCCATGTTTGGAACGGCCACGTTCGAAATGTATGTTTTACATAATTTCCAATACAATGCACATGGGTTAACGACTAGGACGGGGTGGGTGCGGAAAGGGGGCCGAAGGCCCCCCTTGCATCCTCTCCGTGTATGTGCGTGTGTGTGTCTGCTGCTGTGTGTGTGTGTGTGTGCGTGCGTGTGTGTGTGTGTGTGTGTGTGTGTGTGTGTGTGTGTGTGTGTGTGTGTGTGTGTGTGTGTGTGTGTGTGTGTGTGTGTGTGTGTGTGTGTGTGTGTGTGTGTGTGTGTGTGTGTGTGTGTGTGTGTGTGTGTGTGTGTGTGTGTGTGTGCAAAGCATTCTCTGCACCACATGCGTTTGCAACTTTCTACGCAAAACAAGAAAAAAATCATTCCAAATGTGGCCGTTTCGAACGTGGCCATTCCGAACGTGGCCATTTCAAACGTCGGCAAATTATATCCACTCGTGTACAGTTCGATAAAGATTGCTGGTTGAGCGAAATTTAAAGTCGGTAACTGTACGTGTGAGCAAATTTGAGACGATTTTTGAAAAAGGTTATACACCGAATTGAACAACCGAGATGTTTAAAATTATTAAAGTACAGCATACTAATCCCGTAACATATTTACTAGAGAACTGTCGCGGTACATCTGTAGCTGGAGCGTTCTACGAGCACGAGTTGCATCGCGAGACTCATCCGAACGTGTATCTCGTGGAGAAAGTTTTGCACAGGAAGGGTAACAAGGTTTACGTCAAGTGGTTGGGATTCGATGGATCACACAATTCGTGGATACACGAATAAAGACATATATAATGTCATATATAAATGTCATATATAAATATTTTCTTTATTATAATCATATAAAAGTGTAATATAAACATATAAAGATAAAATACATTTTTTTTTAATAACATATGTGAAGCTTCTTCATTATCCATCCATTCATCATCTTTAATATATTATTCTTATTAATACATATTATAAAATGTATAATGTAAAACTATAAAATGTAATCAATTTTAATTAATTGTTCTTAGTATTAATTCTTTAAATAAAAAATTAACATAAAAAATGCATACTAAAAAATACAAATTACAATAGTATAAAAAGACTCACAAAAATACATAAAATGTAATATATGTGTATAATGTAAAATACATGAAGCGCTGAATGTTAAATATATAAAATAAGTGTAAAATGTAAAATACAAGAAATATAAACTATAAAATATATAAAATGCTAGATATAAAATTAACAAATATATGTAAAATATAAAATATATGAAATGTAAATTAAAAGTATATTAGAAGCAAAACGTAAAATACAAAATATATATTATAGGGGTATCCAATAATGTCCCCACGGTAAGGTTTCGATCGAATCGGGTACGAAATATCTCTTGTCGTCGAACGGACTTAGAACAATTTCGGACACCGTGTATACTTCGTGCAGCTTGGATCGTATACACGACTGGCGACGCGTCATCTCGATCTCATCTCTTAAACAGCGAGTGTAATCTTCGAACGTTATGGTTCGCGCTACTACGTTATTCTTGACACTTTTTGCTTTTTTGGTGTCCTTTTTCCCGTCCACCTTCAACACATACATTTTTGCTCTAAGCCCGACGAACTCGGTTATTATCACTCTGTTGTTCTCATCTTTTGTTAGGCCCGGTACTTTTTTATTTTTGAGAGGCATACCGTACGCGTTGTCGACCGGATAATCGCTCGTGTCGAGCGATATCACGTTTCATCGTCTCATAAACATCACTTGACGTGGTATACGAGACCGCCGGTGTCGATGTACGTGACTTTACATTTGTCGCGATACAGAACAGTATGTACTCGTGATGAAATTCGTACAGATACGTCTTAGAAATATCTAGAATGCACATGCCTACGTAAATCGGCTTATAGAATTTCACCTCGAGTTTTTTTAGTTCGACGGCAATAAGATTCTCTGAAAAAATGCTACGACTATAAAAATTCGGTTTCGCAATCATTGCCTCCACACCATACCGACCCTTCCATTTTGTTAATAACTTAACGTCAACGTGATTACGCACATTATCCATAGTTTCCCGAATACAGCGTTATTCATCAATTTATACAAGTTTTTTTCAAAATCATTTTTGACACGAGTTCGGAATTACGCGTTTAATTCTACCCAGCAAGCAAAATGCTAGCAGCTTGCCGGCAATATGCCAGCAAACTCGAGCATGATATCGCAGCAGATTTCAATCTACTGCTTCCTCATTAAGCTTAGTTTCTAACAGCATAGATTATCAACAGAAAATATTGATAGAAATACAGCAAAAATCGAATATCATCTGCTACCATAACATGACAGCAAATTCATAGTAAATATCGAACACAATCTGACAAATTAAACTCTAAACGCAGAAAGACAGCAAAAACGAAGCATGAAATGCTATCACGTTGCGACACCAGAAACGCGGCGAAGATACAGCACGATGTGTCACATGAAGTACTGACAGCAAAAATGCAGCAGAAATCGAGCAGAGCCTGCCGTCATGACATGCCGGCGAAAACGCAGCAGATATAGAACGCGATCTGCTTTATCGATTGTGACGGCAAAAACATAGCAGAAATCGAGCACCAAGCTGTCGTCACAAGTAATCGGAAAAATATAGCAAAAATTTAACACGATATGACGTATTATTAATAATTTTTAATTAGTAAAATAAATAATTAATGTATGCAATGTACATATGTTTATTAATATTATTATTACATTTAATTTACATTATATAATTTTATAAATTTGATGATATTTAATTTACATATACATTACGAATTATATATTTTATGATTATATACTTAAATTTAAATGTGGCGTTTTCGACTGACTGCAGAGAGTTAATTAAACCCAAGATGATATCACATGCAAGAACCGTCCAATTTGAACTTTTTTTTATATGAAGGTGGAAATCTTTGAGAAGACTTCTGGGAGGATCAGGTCCGGGAAGTGTGGGATTCGACGGGAGACACGTCGGGCGATCAACCTTACTACCGCCCACTCACTAAAATCATCTATTATAGAGGATTCATGGCTCCTGCACACAGGACGCGGCAAAGCGGCATCGCGGTGGCCAATCACCGTCTTGCTTTTTTATTAAATACATATATGTATTATCAGAAAAGCAAGACGGTGATTGGCCACCGCGATGCCGCTTTGCCGCGTCCTGTGTGCAGAAGTCATCACACATCTGATGTAGCAAACTCGCGGTCTATACCTGCCGCGTTTTCGCCGTCATGTCATGACGGCAGGCTCTGCTCGATTTCTGCTGCATTTTTGCTATCAGTACTTCATGTGATACATTGTGCTGTATTTTCGCCAAGTTTCTGGTATCGCAGCGTGATAACAAATATGTCAAATTTCTAGCTACATTTTATTAATTTAATGTGACATCATGACATCTGTTTTTTTATTTAATTTTTAGTGGTATATTGTGTCAACACACAATGTCTGATTTTTGTTTTGTTAATGTCTTTAAATTTTGTTGTACTTTTGCTGCATTTTTGAGGGCACATTGTGACGCAAAGTCTACTCGATTTTTGTCGTGTTTCTGTTAATGTTAGTTGAAACGGCAAACTGTAATTGCTTGCTGTCCAACTTTTGCCAGCATAATATGTGTCAAAATTTTTCAGTTCGTGCTCTCGGCAGGTTTGGCTATCTGGGTATGTATTTACAGAGCCATGGAGATTGCGCGAATTTTAATATGCGGTGTATCTTCGCGATACGAATATCGTGACGCGTACACTGTTGTAGGTTTCGGTAATGTATGACGTAACGCTTTTTATCGTAGAGCATGACGAGAAGTTTACATTCTCATTTGCCGGCCAGTCGCGCGTCGGGCAGAAAGGTAGGTCAGTGTGCCGATCGTGAAGGTCTCGAGAATAGTCGAGATCGATCTCGAGAATGTATCCCGTGGATGAATCCGGAGCGATAGCGTTCACGTCAAAATTTGAAACGTCCTTGATTCATTGAAATTTGGTGTAGGGTAACGGCTGACACATTACCCAGCCGTATAAATTATTGACGTCAAAATACATAAGATACGACGATGGTTTTAATGGATCGTACATCTGCATGTACTTGTTACTAGCCTGTGCATACCTGCCCGAACATTGACTCAGACCGCCGCGTATACCGCATTCGATAAACATTACCATGTCTATGTCCGTAAACAATTCAAAAGTAATGTCGGTATATTTTAACATAGCGTCCCACGTGTATCTTGGGAGAGTGTAATAATGATCGCGGGATCGAGATCGTCTTTTCTAAATATTTATCGCGGAAATTTTCAAAAATGTCGGCTAACAACACACATCCGTTTTCAAATATAGATCGCTGTATTCACTCTACGTTCGAACCGATGCCAGACGTTTATGGCGTGTGCGTAATCGCTCTCGGATACTGTGTCAGAGGTCAGAGAACTATAAAAGAATTCGAGTGGTGGTAAACACATGTCTTTCAACTTGTCGACGCGGTCAACGTACTCGTAAGGAAATACGCCTCTTCGTATCAATAAATCAAATTCTTCGTCAGATAAGTGTGAAAATTCGGAACGTACAATTTTTAGTCTCTCTTTACCTAGAAATAATGCTAATTTTTCAAGACTAGTATTTAAAAATTTATATAAATCTATGAATCGTAACTTTATATGATCGTGTGTGTCTAATTTATCGGCAGTATTTATGATGTACTTTGTAAAACAAATACAAAACTTTTTTTTCGTGATGGGCAAGAAGTCAATTTTCCCTTTGAACGGTGTGGCTATTTCCTTGATAATAAAATGTGAATCGCATCCGGATAAATTATGGAAGACTACCGGTATGTACAACACATTTTGATAATATAAGTTACAAAGCGAATGCGCGGGACCGCGGTAACGACCGGTTAGATGGCAATAATCGCGCACCCGCGTATCATCCGGCGCAAACGGTTTATCGCAAATATGACAATGCGTCGCGCTACGGTATGCCTCTAATTGTCCTTTTGATAACGTCTCCATGGGGACATTGGCGCATAAACAAATCTTAACGTTACGTACTAATTCTTCGAGTTGCCCAGCAAACAACGACACAATCTTTATTGCGACGAAACCGATACGCGGATAACGCATCGTCATTCGAGCATCGCACATAATACGCTACGCTAAATACCTCGTGTTGTTGGTAGGCGTATGTCGTCAGCTCCGTATCAGGTTGCATCTTCCGCAGCACACATTCGAGATCGGCGTATACGACGAAGGGCACTCGTTCTTTGCTGTTTATATTGCGGAAGCCACTTTTCCTTTTCATTTGGTAGTACGACAGCACAGTCATTTATCTTTTTGCAGTCCACAGTGTGCGATTGTAACTTTTCATCGAAACTGAAGTAATGTAGGCATCTGCAAATAACAAAGAAAAAATATATTTTTATTATTATTATAAACAATTTATGAACACATTCGTTAAGAATTATTACTTACCGATCGCAAATGTATTTTTTGCATGCGTGCTTGCTCACTTGCGATCCCACCAGGCGAGACATATTTTTGATCCATGTGAAGTGACCCACGTTGTCATCCCATGGATCTTGCACGTACAAAAGATTGACATGCTTCTCCCTCTTGTTATCCGTGAGTAGTAGTGTATAAATCTCCTCCTTTGCGATCCGTACACGTTGACCGACACATCGTTGAGTTTCTCAAATTTCCCAATGTCTTTTAATGTAACGGGAAACTTGATGTCGTCGAACTTTAAGACAGTCGTATAATGAGGATACGACAGCCTCGTGTTTCTTTCCACAGGATGCAGAGCGGCGACCACTGACCATACAAAGCATGCATTGTCCTTTGATTTTACGTTCACAACTGCTTTTTTCAACATTATTTCTCGCGGTAATGTTACGTAACATCTCGCGTGTAGAGGATTAAACTTGTTCATGTTTACAGTTAAATTGAGAATTTGTGAAAGCGCCCACCCGCTATCGCGTTCTTGAAATTCTTTGAGCGACGCTAACGTGGGCTCGATGACACACTGCTTATACCATTCATCTAAATCCGACGTTTGAGAGTTCACAGTTTTTTGTGGTAATACTCTTATTAGTACTTTTTTGACCCGTTACGAACACGCCGTTAAACACGGTGTTCACTTTTACACAGTTGTGTTTTTGTAGAGCGCACGCTTAAGCACTATATCCCCGGCGTCTTTGAGAAACTGTCGCGGCTCGATGTAATTCGTGTTAATTATCACACCGGTCAGAACACGATTCTCGAAAGCGGTATCTATCTCGCGCCATACGAGTTTTTCGTACGCGCTATACGCGTTATTACTCGCGTAATCACCGCCAACGTACACGAAACGTCTTTGTAACCTTGTCTTTTCGCTCTCGAGTCATGCAATTCTTGCCACCAACGATTGTTTATGTCCTACGGCGAGCCGAGGACGCTTGACTCGGCTATGTTCCTCGAGCCATTGTCATTCGTCATATCGCTGCAACCACTTAAAACGCTTGCCCAAAGTAGCGACTCTGTTCGCTTGCTCAAATAGCTCGCGTTCCTCTATATCGAATTGTTCCCTGTTTTTTATAATGTTTTTTGACACTTTTTAGCAATCACAATCTTTTTCAAAGCACTTGTGACGTAGTACGTTAATTTATGATGCCGTTTCGCTTTCTGGAATGTTGTAATGTCATCACTAAATGGTTAGGTTTCTTATCAAAAACCAATATTTCGACGTGCAGTCCGTTAACGCCTATAGGAATAGTTACGAAAAAGCTCATCATATCCTCGTATTTACGAATAAATTCATCTATCCATCCATTGGTTATTAGACGAATGTAATAATCCCATTCGCATCGAAAAATGTTTAGTCTGATAAAATAATCTGTCTTGACCTCGCGAAGAAACTTTTTCTGCAAATGTCTAGGCCAATCCTTGTAGTGCTAATACATCTCGATTTTAGCCTGTCTCATGAAACGTCTATTGGTTCCTCGCACGCCCAGTTCTCTGTCTCGAAGAAAACGTGTGATGGATTCATGTTTTAATAGTAAATCTTCTTCTCTGTCGAGATCTAGGATGTACCTAATTTCATATTCTTTGTAAGCAGCTAGATAATCAGCCTTTTCATTATCCATGTCGTATGGTTATATATATTAAAAGTCTATACAGGCCGCACACTGAGCACATGTTGCGCGGAATTATTACATACATAGATTGACGGCAATTCGAGCAAGCCCGATGATCCAAATTTTCAAGACAATTGGTTTGATGCTCCCTAACAGCACTCTTCTCTAATGTCCCACACGTCAATCATGCACTCGGCACAAAGAGCTAGAGCACCACCCGTAGAGTAAAAAAAATATTGCGCAATGTTCGGTACGTTCGTTTAACTTGAGAAAATCTTCGTGTGAAACAAATTTTTCCACGCGATTGACAATGTCGATGGAATAGCTCGTAGAATCACTAGCATCGGATACTAAACTGTCTTCATCATCCTTGTAGGAATTTTCAAAATCATCAATCATCATGTCTTCATCGTCGGAATTTTCAAAATCATTGCCTGCGATATCAATATTTTCTTCATCGTCCGCGATATCCACAATTTCTACATCGCTTGTAATATCCACAATTTCTACATCGTCCGTGATATCCACAATTTTGACATCGTCCGCGATATCTATAATTTCCACTTCATTTAACTGATTAGCCATTCTTCAAGTTACGAAATTAATTCACGATACTTAGAAATTAATTCATAAGACTTTGATTCGCTCGGGTTGAAGACTTTACTGTGTTACCATGCTCTTCCGGACCAATTATATTTCACTTTTAACCCTTTATCTCACGCATTGGTCTGCGTTTTGTTTATAGTTATGCTAGCCGAGCGATAAATGTCGATCAAATGTTTAGATATTTTAGTTGCCGGTGCTCACTGCCGATTCATTATCTAGAAATTTAAGCTGCCGAAAGTTCGGCGCTCCTTGTCGCGATAAACATTCGCTAACTTGTTTATTACGAGCCGCTACTTCTAAGAGCGCTAAGCGAAGAGATAACGCCGCGACAGGAAGAAACGTTTCAAATTACTAGCAACCGACGGTTTGGCGCTCCTTGCCGCGATAAACATTTACTAATTTGTTTATAGCGAGCTGCTTAAAGCTACCGGATATGGTTATTGATATTTGTTTATAGTCCAAAACTGCCGGGTAAATTTATTGTTTAAAAATTTTTGCTGCAGACAAATCGGCGCTCCTTGTCGTGATTGTTGGCGAGAGCTATGGCTTGCGACCCGTCATGAGGATTCGACTTTACGGATGGCGCCCTCCTCTTGGATAATCGCCCCGCGTACTACAGAGTTTCCTTTCTAGCTATTCTCCCCCACTTGTGCTCTCTCTACTTCCGTCGCCTTAACGCGCGGGTATACATTCTTGTCGTTTGCCACATAAACTTGTAAAGTGTTCGTCTTACAAATATAGCAAGCCTCCCTGCTCAAAAAATCCGATAGAATCAAATAAGAAAAAGTTCTGTCTAATTGAATCGTGTTTTTGGTTCGTAAATATTAGATCGGTTATCTGAAATATACGATAGGCTTTCTATATTTCTGTATCGTATTTTTCATATAGTTACCTATCGTTTTTAATCAATTTCTATCGTCATGTTTTATATAAATTAATCGTATTCTATCGTGTTTTTGGTTCGCAAATATTAGATTGCTTATCTGAAACTTATGATAGACTTTTTATCTTTCTGTATCATATTTTTCGTATAGATTACCTATCGTAAATCTAGTTCAAAAAATGTAAACGTTTTACTTTTCTTGTACAGAATCATTTACTCAATTAAAATGAGTAAATTATAAAAGTAATGTGGCAGTCGTCTTCCACATCGTCCTCTCGTAGCGAAAGAAACTGATTATTGCTTGTCTTAATCGTGTTGCGGGTGGTCTTTATATAGCGGGTCGGCTGCCCAGATAGCACACGGACGTCCTTAGGACGTCCTCAGGACGTCTAGGACGGACTTCGTGGATATCCTGAGGACATCCTGATTTTATCCCGGGACGTCCTCAGGACATCCTGAGGAATAGCAAACGAGCGCCACTTTTTAGTCCTCAGGACATCCTGAGGACAGTCCATCGGATGTTCTAAGGATATCATAGGATTTCCTCAGGACATCCTCAGGAATAGCAAACAATGACCACTTTTTGTCAGATTTTTTAGATTTTTTTTTTTTTAGGATTTTTGATAAATGTATCAATTTTTTGTAAGAATTGAAACGTTTCTCAGAAAAATTTAAAAAATAAAAAATTCCGATTAATTTAGAAATTTTTTTAAATATTTCTAAGTATTTTTAACAGTTTTTGAGAATTGAAAAAAAACTTTAACAAAAAATTAAAAGTTCAAATTATCTCTACAATAATTTTGTAAGAGGAAGAAGAGACTATACATGTTTCAGCGACAGTTATACCTGTTAAAGCATGTTTAATCTCTGTACCCGAGAAAACGGTCACCCATCCAAGTATCAACCATCGCCGACGATGCTTGACTTCGAAGACCATACGCTTCCTAACGCTTCGTGATGATCCATGAGTATTTCTTGTTTATGCATACATATTTGTTATAGATCATTACAATAGATGTTGTCAGAAGGATGAAACATATATAGTTAACTTATATTTTTATAAATAAATATAAAGTTTTACAGTTTTTTAAAATCATTTTTACATATGCGCGCGAAATAGCATGTGAAATAACTTATTAAAAAAACTGTTTTTGCGCCGTTTGTATAAAATAAAATAAAAAAATTATTTAATGTCATCTTTTATAATTTTTTAGTATTGCTAATATGCCATATTGTTTCAATAAATGTAGACATTCAATCTGACTTTGAAGTCAACATTTTTACACATTTGATTTTGCAATACATTCTAGAAATACGTACGATATTCAAAGATTTCTCACTTGCTATATTAATTTACCCGTCTTTTTCAAAAATTACTATACGTCCAGGATGTCCCTGAATATTATTTTAGGATGTCCTGAGGACTTTCGTAGGATGTCCTGAGGACTCTCTTAGAACGTCCTGAGGACTTTCAGAATATCATATTCTTAGAACATTCTAGACTATTTAAAATGTCTGGTATTTATACAGTCATTATATTTAGTTTATTTTCAGACATTTTGTAGCTAATGAAACTCTTTATACAATATTTTAAGAATAACATTTTCAGCTAGAATACATATATCCTCAGGACATCCCAAGGATGCCCTCAAGACATGAGTAAAATTTCAATTTATATTAATACAGAATTTAACATTCTAAACTTACTTTAAAAGTCAAATTTATACATAAAATATTTACAATAATACAACTATTATATCCTGACAAGATCCCAGGACATCCCGGGACATATTCAGGATGATCCTGAGGACGTCCTGTGCTATCTGGGTGCATTTGACTCACGAGAGAGTAATCGTCTACCAGCCTATCGGCGGCGCCGCGTACTAACTAAAAAGTTGGATAGAAAATGATAGAAACATATAGAAATTTGATAGAAAATTTATAAAATTCTATCGTTCTTTATTGTATCTCAATTAAACGATTAAAACTTTATCTGAATATGGATACTTTCCTATATGATCTTACCTAATTATCTTATTGAATAGAAAAATTACGATTTAAAGTCTATACAAATTAATCTGAAATTGTCCCTATATGTTTCTATCAAATATATGTTATGGAACAATAATCGTTTTCTATCGTTGTCTTTATAATAGGAGATATTTCAAGGAGGAACAATTATCACAGGCACACAAAAAAAGTGATCCGGCGGACCAGACTAGTCAATCCTTATATATTTTGACTCACTGAATCCGAATTCAAGGTCAGAATTACTAAATTTGCTCATTTCTTCTAACCTTAAAAAAACTTTTTTTTAATGTTGGTCCGGCGGACCAAAGTAGTCTATCCTTATGTATTTTGACCCGCTGAATCCAAATCCAAGGTCAGAATTATTAAATTTGCTCATTTTTTCTAACCTCAAAAAAAATTTTTTTTAATGTTGGTCCGGCGGACCAAAGTAGTCTATCCTTATGTATTTTGACCCGCTGAATCCAAATCCAAGGTCAGAATTATCAAATTTGTTCATTTTTTTTAACCTCAAAAAAAATTTTTTTTAATGTTGGTCCGGCGGACCAGAGTAGCCTATCCTTATGTATTTTGACCCGCTGAATCGAAATTCAAGGTCAGAATTGCTGAAATGGCTTATTTTTTTCTAACTTCAAAAAAACACCTTGTAAAAGCAGCTTGGATCTTAAATGTATAATTCGGAGCGTGCAAGCTTGCGTAAGCACATTATCCGGGGAAAATTTAATACTTATAACAAGTCTGAGCTTCTGTGAATGAATAGATTAGAAAATTCACTCCCTTTTCCTATTATATTTAACTCTTTTATTCTGACCTTGGATTTGGATTCAGCGGGTCAAAATACATAAGGATTGACTGATTATATAGTCTGGTCCGCCAGACCAACATTTAAAAAAAATTTTTTTTGAGGTTAGGAAATGCGAGCTAACTTTGCAATTTTGACTTTGGATTCGTATTCAGCGGATCAAAATACATAAGGATTGACTAGTCTAGTCCGCCGGACCAACCTTTTTTTTGTGTGTCTGTGTTATTTTATAATTCCGCCGGACAGAACATTCTGTTGTTTTTTATGGTATCCGAATTAAACGATTAAAACTTTATCTGAATATGGATACTTTCCTATATTATCTTATCTGGTTATCTTATTGAATAAAAAAATTACGACTTAAAGTCTATATAAATTATTCAGATAATTCTATATTCAGATAAAGTTTTAATCGTTTGATTTAGACACGATAAAGAATGATAAAATGTTATGTTCGGCAAAATTGCGAAATAATTTTTCCCTGTTTAAAATATCTCCAATTATATAGACAATGATAGAAAACTATTATAGTATATAACATATTTTTAATAAAAACGTATAAGGACAATTTCAGATTAATTTATATAGACTTTACGTCATAATTTTTATATTCAGTAAGATAGCCAGATAAATTGTATAGGAAAGTACTCATATTCAGATAAAGATTTAATCGTTTAATTTAGATACGATAAAATACGATAGAACTTTATGTCCGCCGAAATGGTAATATATTTGATAGAAACATATAGGAACAATTTCAGATTAATTCATATAGAGTTTTATAGATCTTGAATCGTAAATTTCATATTTAGTACAATAAGTAGATAAGATCATATAGAAAAATAATCGTATTCAGATAAAGTTTTAATCGTTTATTTCAGATACGATAAGAAACGATAGAACTCTATGTCCGCCGAAATTGGAATACATCTGATAGAAACGTATAGGAACAATTTCAGATTAATTCATATAGAGTCTTATAGACTTTGAATCGTAAATTTCATATTCAGAACGATAAGTAGATAGGATCATATATAAAAGTAGTCGTATTCAGATAAAGTTTTAATCGTTTATTTCAGATACGATAAGAAACGATAGAACTTTATGTCCGCCGAAATTGGAATACATCTGATAGAAACGTATAAAAATAATTTCAGATTAATTCATATAGAGTCTTATAGACCTTGAATCGTAATTTTCATATTCAGTACGATAAGTAGATAGGATCATATAGAAAAGTAGTCGTATTCAGATAAAGTTTTAATCGTTTATTTCAGATACGATAAGAAACGATAGAATTTTATAACTTTTCTATCTGGCAGGAAATCTAGTGTCCGATAGAAACGATAGATTCAGATAAAATCATATTAAATTTCTATCGAATTTCTATATGTTTCTATCAGTTTCTATCGTACTTTTTGAACAGGGCTATTAACGTATACGACCGTGCCGAGTTATTCGTGATCCCCGACATCCTTTCCCATCAGTGATAAACATTCGCTAATTTGTTTATAGCGAGCTGCTTAAAGCTACCGGATATGGTTATCGATATTTGTTTATAGCTAGTCCAAGAACTGCCGGAAAAATTAATCGTTTAGAAATTTTTGCTGCCGACGATTCGGCGCTCCATACGATAAATATTCTTAGAAATCTTAGCTGCCGACGATTCGGCGCTCTGTGATAAATATTCTTAGAAATTTTAGCTGTAATTGTTTATATCAGGTTGCAACTCGCATGTAGTTTATTTAGAAATGTTTATACTGATAAGCGGTGACCGACAAGTAATTGTTTATATCTGGTTACAACTGGCATACAGTTTACATAAAATGTTTATACTGATAAGTGGCGACCGACAGGTATTTGTTTATATCAGGTTACAACTAGCATGTAGTTTACATAAAATGTTTATACTGATAAGCGGCGACAACCGCATGTGTGACGTCATCTCCCGCACACCTCCTCCTCCTCCGTGACGTCATATTTCCCGCGTGACGTCATACTCCCACGTGACGTCATACCTCTCCCCGCAATTATCCGCCCCTCACCCCCCTCGGAGCCCCGTAATTAGAATCACCTTCCTATTCCTATTCGATACTTACAAGAGAACCTCGCAAACTCGTAAATTCTGATTTTAATCAAATTTGGCATAAATATAAAGAGGGTAAATACATAAATTTAAAAATTGTCCGTTTTGGTCAAAAAACGGTTTAAGGGGAGTGAAACCATCCTCCAAAGGTAAAGACATTTTTGTCTTTTCTCGATACATCTCGTAAACTAAATATTTCATAAAATTTTTTGTACAAAATTTTTACAGTATAAATACCTTCATTTAACTACGTTGTTTATTTTTTGAAAACAATTTTTTAAATAAAATTTTTAATAAGTTTGACTTCTTATACTAAGGTGTTCCAGATTAATCGGAGGAGTCGGTATGTACATATTCCTCATGCAAAACTGAGTCAAGCAAAATGTTGAGTAATCAATAGTTTTTAAATAGTGAGCCTTTGAAACTTTCCAATCACAGGCCATGAAGCTCGCGCTTTTAGGCGCGGCGCAACCAAGCAGCCAGACTAACAAGTATCGCTAAACGGCACGGTGCCGAACGAGTATTGTACTGCGCAAATCTGTGAAATTTCTATTAATATCTATTGTTGTATTTCTAAATCAAGTCCAATTTAATTGACAAGAAGTAATATCAGTTGCAAATTCGATAAAACATTATTTATATCAGTAAAAAGTACGTGTTTCTGAAATACGTTTTATGTAGAAATTAATTAATAAATAAAATCAATATTAATTAAATTATCCAATCAAACATATTAAAAACATCAGTCGACAAATATTTCTAAAACTTCTTTTCAAAAAATTCTGTTACAAACAATATTAGAGAATATTTACATTTAAAATTCGCATTTGATGTAAATAAATACAAGATAAAACTTTTGATCAAATTCAATCTAAGTATGCCAACCATGAATGCCAGCCAAAGAATAAACATCTATTTTTATAGATTGGCGCATATTTCTTCATATCATTATTTTTGTAGAGAAAAAACTTAACACTCATTTTGTAGTGTTTACTCTTAATTGGCGCAAAATATTTACATATCATTATTTTTGTAGAAAAATTAATTTGTGTGTGTGAATACAATAACTTTTTATTTAAAATAATTGCTACTTTAATAATCAAAGTTATATCATTTTAGGAATGTATATTACTTAGGTTGAATTTTATTAAAAGTTTTATCTTGGATTTGTGATTTTTTTCGTTATAAAGAAATATGACTTAGGTTGAATTTATCAAAAGTATTCTTGGATTCTGCGATTTTTTCTTTAAAGAAAAACCACACACTTGGCTCGCTTTTTTTACCTTTCTTAAAAAGGTAATTTTGTTTGGATATTATGAATTTTGTAGTATTTTTAAATAAAAAAAGTTTTATCTTGGATTTGTGATTTTTTCGTTATAAAAAAAATATCATTTAAATAGAATTTATCAAAAGTATTCTTGGATTTTGTGATTTTTTCCTTAAAGAAAAACCATACACTTTGCGCGCTTTTTTTACTCTTTTTAAAAAGGTAATTTTGTTTGGATATCATGCATTTTGTAGTATTTATAAATTATATATTACTTAGGTTGAATTTTATATGATCAAAAGTATTATCTTGGATTTGTAATTTTTTTTTAAATGTATATTACTATTAGTAATATATAAATTTTTTTTATATGTTACTAAATATATATTACTATTATTTATATATTACTTTATATATTACTAAAGTAAAGAATAAAAATTAGTATTATTAAAAACATTTATTTAAACTTTCATTCAACTAATTAATAATTGTGAACATTGATTGACAATTACAACAATATTTAACGGATCCACAATTCTATATCACACAACATCTCTTCTATCTGATGGACACCAGTGTAAAATCTGAGTTATGTCACTCTCTGATTAATTAATTTTACATTGATGTTGATGATTAAATAGATGAGGTGTGACATAGAGTTAGGCGTTGGTTAATTATTGAGAATATTGTAAAGATAAAGGCCATCTTTTGTCACCAAAATACTGGCAATTATATTATTACGCCCCTCCCCGTTTGATCGGTCAGTTGTTCTGACCGATCGATATATGGATTTTTGTGAGCGTTGTCAACTGTCATGAGCTTGACAACGCGAATAAACAATGAATTGTCTCTCGGTTTCGGATTTGGACAGTTGTGTGAATAACCGCTGGAATAAAGTCGCTTAATTTATAAGTGTTGTATGTCTTTTTCCTTTCCGCGAGCGCGCGCGTAACAATATAAATTACTAGTAAATCAAAGAATAAAAATTTACTATTATTAGAAACGTTTATTTAAAGTTTTATTTAAGCTAATTAATAGTTGTGAATATTGATTGACAATTACAACAACATTTAACTAATCCACAATTCTAAATTACACAACATCTCATCTATCTTATTGACACCAGTGTAAAATCTGAGTTATGTTACTCTCTGATTAATTAATTTTACATTGATGTTGATGATTCAATAGATAAGGTGTGACGCAAAGTTGTGCATTGGTTAAATATTGAAAATGTTGTAAGGAACCTATCTCATCGACACCAGTGTAAAATCTGAGTTATGTTGCTCTCTGATTAATTAATTTTACATTGATGTTGATGATTAAATAGATGAGGTGTGACGTAGAGTTGTGCGTTAGTTAAATATTGATAATGTAAAGATAAGAACCATCTTTTATCACCAAGATACCAGCATTATATATGTTACTAGTAAACCAAAGAATAAAAATTAATATTATCAAAAACGTCCATTTATAGTTTTATTCAAGCTAATTAATAGTTGTGAATATTGATTGACATTTACAGCAATATTTAATTTTTCAAACTTCAAGCATGGTATTACCCCTTAACCAACTGTAAAACAACGGGCGATTGTAACTATATAATTAATTACTAATTTATTTATTTATAAAAATTATTTTACTGTCTTATGCATAAGTTTATTAGTACATTTAGAATAAAAATACGCTTTATTGTATTGTAACTCTAGATATACGTATAAAAACCATACGTAAGTTCAATAAAAAATTTTTTTTTCAAAAAATAAACAGCGTAGTTAAATAAAGGTATCTATACTGTAAAAATTTTGTATAAAAAATTTTTTTAATATATCATTTAGTTTACGAGATATATCGAGAAAAAGACAAAGATGTCTCATCCTAGAAGGATGGTTTTACCTTTTCACCGTTTTTGAGCCCCAACTGAAAATTTATAAATTCATGCTTTTACCCTTTCTACGTTTATGCCAAGTTCCATTATAATTGGAATTTTAATGCAATAAACAATCAGCACAGAGGAAGTATAAAGGGTAAATTTTTGAAAAAACTTTGTTTTTAAAGAATAAACAGCATTAAATAGAGGTATTTACGAATATACGTAACTCTCTACTTTTAAGTAGAAAAATGTGAAAAAATCACAAAAACTTTTTTCAATATTTTTTTCACATCGAAATAATATGAAACTCCAACTCTTTTCACAATCATCGGTGCACAAAATAGTTGTATTTTATATATATTTTTCAAATTTCTCAAAATTGACATTTTCATTGAAAAATGGCCGCTAAGTCGTAAAAATTTACAAATTGTTGCTTTTTTTCAAAATATTTTACAAATTTCGAATAACTAACAGCTTATTATCGCTGAAAATAATGGGACTAATATTCACAGTTCATTTTCGATTAACACAATTTTTAATATAGTGGATTCAATATGGCATATTGCACCAAAAAGGTGCAAAAATCGTCAATTTTTTTTTAATTTCTCCATGAATACTTTCTTAAAAATTGTTTTATGTACGATCTATTATCAGTTTATGAATTTATTTATTAGTATATATATCAATGAAATTTATAAAGTTGTAAGGGAGTAAATTTAAAATAGCAGAAATTGTTGACTATTAATCCTAAGCATACATTTTTTCTTATATGCGTTTTTCATAGAATTTTATATACATAGATTTTTGAGATCGTTGAATCCAAGTCTGGAGTCAGAATTTGAAAATTTTCAGTATTTAAGATGGCGGATTCAATATGGTGGACGAAATTAATAAATAATGGGCCAATTATTCATTTCAATTTAAATATTTAGGAGATTGCTGATTACAAATCTAAAATCGAAATGAGAAAATTAGGTAATTCTTTCGAGCCACGGCTCCACCTCCAAATGGGCTGAAATTTTTTGTAATGGCTTTTTATGGTTAAAAAGTGATGTAAATAACAATTTTTAGTCGGGAAAAGTCCAAAAAAAAGTTATAAACAAAAAAGATTTTAAAATGTACCATTGTTTTCTAATAAACCCATTACTTCCCAAGCGGACATTTTATAGTCGATTGGTTTTCGGCTCAGAAAAGTGATGAGATCACATGAAAACTTAAAAGAAAATATGCTCTTCTACGTAAAAAGAGTTGCTCTTTCAGATTCCGGGGTCAAAATTTCAAAATTTTCTATTAGAAATTAAATATGGCGGCTCAAAGTTGATATAAATTTTTTCATCGGCTATTGACTTTTTATAGTAGAAAACTTTGAAAAATTTTGTCCATGACTGTTGTAAACGATTGATAACCCAACCAATTTTATGTCGTTATTTGGTTAATGCAAAAACATTGGAAACGAACAGCGTGGATCTGATTTGGTGTGGAAAATCGCAAATCCATGTAGTACTGTACAAGCGTGGATGTTGTTAACTTTACGTCAAGTACTGATATCATGTATCATACTTATGAAACTTTAATCAAATGGAGTAGACCTTGCTTTACAGATTTATGTTTATGTTCACAGAACAATGAGCGACGGCTAAAACCTTTTATATATTACTCAGGGTCTTGACAACATATAAACCTGCGAACATAAACATAAACCTGTGAAGCAAGGTCTACCTTATTTGACTAAAGTTTCATAAATACGATACATGATATCAGTGCTTTACGTAAAGTAAACGCCGTCCACGCTTGTACAGTACCACATGTGTTTGTGATTTTCCACACCAAACCAGATCCACGCTGTTCGTTTCCAATGTTTTCGCATTAACCAAATAGCGACATAAAATTTGTTGGGTTAAAGTTAGAAAAATTACGGGGAGGGGATGTAAAAAGAGGGGCGAAGCCTCTCCCCCATTCGCGCGTTTTCTATACTATATAACTTCACGATTTTTCATGCAAAACGTGATTTTTATAAACATGTAGATTTGGAAAATTACATGTAATTCATATAATTTCTTGTGTTTTAATTTTCTAATAAACAATGAGTGACGGCTAAAACCTTTTATACATTACTCATGGTCATGATCTTGACAACATATATCAAGGTCATTGGGGCTGGGCCCCTTTGGCATTTTTACCATAAATCACGACTTAACCCATTACTTCCCAAGCGGACATTTTATAGTCGATTGGTTTTCGGCTCAGAAAAGTGATGAGATCACATGAAAACTTAAAACAAAATATGCTTTTCTACGTAAAAAGAGTTGCTCTTTCAGATTCCGGGGTCAAAACTTCAAAATTTTCTATTAGAAATTTAATATGGCGGCTCAAAGTTGATATAAATTTTTTCATCGACTATTGACTTTTTATAGTAGAAAACTTCGAAAAATTTTGTCCATGACTGTTGTAAACGATTGAAGTGACGGAGTTTGCCTCTTTAAAGTAATAAACTATGATTATTAATTGATTTTTTAAGTAGTTCAAGTAGTTCAAGATAGTGAATGCAGTATGGCGTTTAAATACATGGAAATTATATTTTATTATGATATATGTGAATGAGCAGTCATTTCTCGCGTTTTCGAGGTCGCTGAGTACAAATCTTTGGTCAATTAGTTATTTTTCAAAATGACGGATACAATATGGCGTCAGAATACACGAAAATTAGATTTTGTTGCGAACTATGTGTATCATATTACATCCGTCTTTCGAAAGATATAAATCAAACTCAAGATTCGTATTCAGCGACCTCAAAAACATATACAATCAGTATCCACGCACATAGTTCACAGGAAAACATAATTTTCGTGTATTCTGATGCCATATTGTATCCGTTATTTAAAAAAATAAAAACCACCCAAAATTTGTTCTCAGCGGTCTCACAAATACATAAAATAAGTACTTGGAGGCATAGTTTTTAATAAAGTATGATTTTTATGGCATATTGTATCCGCCATTTTGAAAAATGAATAATTGACCAAAGATTTGTACTCAGCGACCTCGAAAATGTGAGAAATGACTATTCACACACATATATCGCAATAAAATATGATTTCCATGTATTTGGACGCCATACTGCATCCACCATCTTGAACTACTTGAACTACTTAAAAAAATCAATTAATAATCATAGTTTATACTTTAAAAAGGCAAACTCCGTCACTTCAATCGTTTACAACAGTCATGGACAAAATTTTTCAAAGTTTTCTACTATAAAAAGTCAATAGTCGATGAAAAAATTTATATCAACTTTGAGCCGCCATATTTAATTTCCAATAGAAAATTTTGAAATTTTGACCCCGGAATCTGAAAGAGCAACTCTTTTTACGTAAAAGAGCATATTTTGTTTTAAGTTTTCTCATCACTTTCTCATAAGTGATCTCATCACTTTTCTGAGTCGAAAACCAATCGACTATAAAATGTCCGCTTGGGAAGTAATGGGTTAAAGGGGGCGTCTACATTAAAGGGTAAAAAAAAATCAATTTTTCGCTTAAATCAGTAGTATTTCATCCATAGAACATGCTCCTGAAATCCCAAGTATAGATACAAATTGTATCAGGCCGAAATAAGCGCGTGCAATGCCCATGTCCCGAGCGCTCCAAGCGGGATGGCAGGTAAGAATTCCTAACGGTCTTTGAAAAGGTACATTGCCTGCTGGAAAATCTGTCAAGAAAATAATTACTCGAGAGGTGTTTAGATGGGTATACACAAAATGCTAATGAAAGTTTTAATGCGACGATTTGGCGACTTGCCCCAAAACATCTCCATTGCGGCCGCAAAATCATTGAAATTGCTGTCTACATAGTTGCTGGAATTTTCAATGAAGACTATTTGTCGGTTCTAAGAATCATGTCATGCATGGAAATAGTTATTAGACCAGTATGCAGAGATGTTGCGGATAAAATAAACGAAAATCGCACGATTAGCCAAAATCGTTGTAGCAGATCTGTTGCGCAGAAAACACATACACGGCAAACAACGACTGTTGGAGAACAATAAATTGTATGAGAACACTGAGGACATTTTATAAGGAGCAGGGACAGCAGATTAATCAAAAAGTACGGATAAACAATCATTAGCAAGCTTTTATCAACCTTTTTCTTTGATTGAAAACTTTAAACACGTTTTTCTCAAAACCACTTTTTTCGAAACTGCATGAATGATTAAAAGAAACTAATCGACGGAGCCACTTCTTTTTTTTTAATTAAAGGTTATTAAATTATCTTCTGTGTGAACCTAAAATATAAATTAAAAGTCATGTAAAAAAAAGTTATTAAAAAAAAAGTTAAAAATTTTTCACAAAAAACCGATTTTTTTTTCAAAACACCATTTTATAAATTTTTTATAATAAATATATGGCTTTCTTAGGTTCATTTAGGAGCTATACTCACAAACTTTACAAAAAACTTTGGTTTTTCCTTTCACCCGATTCTACTAAATGTTATCAAATTTTTCAAGGTAGTTATGCATTTTTGCTTACAACTTAAATGAAAAAAGTTTTGTAATAGGAATTGTTTTGAGTATCTAAAGACATGCACAATAAGATAAAAACCGCAAAAAGATCCATTGCTTAGTTTCATTAGAAAAAAATCATAATAAAGTGCTTAATTTTGATTTTCTAATGTAGACGCTCCCCTTAACTGACATAATTATTTTCAACAAAATACGTGTCATACTTTTACGTACTTCTACTTTTACTCTTATCGACGAGGTGGGTGCGGGACGGAGGGCAAAGGTCCCTTCTTGCACCCCCCCCCCCCCGTGTGTGTGTACTCCTGGGAGGACGAATTTCATCCCATTAATCAGAAAACAATGGTACATTTTTTAATCTTTTTTGTTTGTAACTTTTTTGGTGGACTTTCCCGATAAAAAATTGTTATTTACATTACTTTCTAACCATAAAAAGCCATTACAAAAAATTTTAGCTTATTTGAAGGTGGAGCCGTGGTTCGGAAGAATTACCGAAAATAAAAAGTGGCAGATCCAATATGGTGAGAAAAGATTTTAAAACGTGATCGGATTTATTTGTAATTAAATATGTATTTGAGGATTGAAAATATATGTATTTTGGGGTATTTAGGCATTGCGTTTTTTTTCATAGTAGATTTCTAAAATCTACAAACTTTCTTTGTGTATTATTCAAAAAAAGAACTAGGTTTCTTCCTTTTATACAAATAACATTGTAAAGCAGTAACATTACAATATTACAGTATTGATTTGTTTGGTCTACAATTTTTGACTTCGTATTCATAATTAGCAACCACTAAAATCTTTAAATATCGAAATTCAAATAAATTAACCTTTCTTTTCAAAAACTTTGTTCGCCATACTGGATCCATTATTCTAAATTTTTTTTTATTTTGAGTTCAAATTTCTAATCGGCGATCTCAAAACTCGCAGATACTCGAATTATAATTAATTAATCCACTTTTCAAAAATTTGATTTATCAAATAAGGTCCGCCGTTTAAAATTTTTTTAATTTGGATTCCAGATTTATAATTAACAATCCTAAAACCCCCCATATACTCAAATTGATATAAATCGGCTCATTATTCATTAATTTAGTACACCATATCCGCCATCTTAAATTATAAAAAATTTCAAATTTTGACTCCAGACTTATAATTCAGCAACCTCAAAAACCCATATATACAAAATTCTATGAAAAACGCATGTAAGAAAAAAATGTATGCTCAGGATTAATAATCAACAATTTCTACTATTTTGAAGTTACTGCTTTATGAATTTATGTCCATTGACATATACTAATAAATAAATTCATAAACTGGTAATAGTTCGTGTATAAAACAGTTTTCGAAAAAGGATTCATGGAAAAATTTAGAAAAAATTTAGAAAAATCAACATTTTTGCAAATTTTGGTCGTTATATTGAATTCGCCATGTTGTAAAAATTGTGTATTTGATCAAAAATAAATTGCAAATATCCTATTATTTTTAATGATAATAAGCTGTTAATTATCTGAAAATGAATTATTGTGGAAAAAAGACAATTCGTAAATTTTTTCTATTTAGAACCCATTTTTCAATAAAAAAGACTTTTGATAAATTTGAAAAATATATATAAAAGACAACTATTTTGTGTACCGGTGATTGTGAAAAGAGTTGGAGTTTCATACTATTTTTATGTGAAAAAAAATATTGAAAAAATAGTTTTTGCTATTTTTTCGCATTTTTTTACTTAAAGTCGCTATAACTTTTTTGAACATTTTTTTACACAAATTTTAATGATAGATTCTGAAAAAGCGTAAAATTTTACGTAAAAAATGATACTTTTTAAATTTTTTTAGACCTTTAACATTGCAAATAAAGTTGCTGAAAATTATGTTAAAAATGCGTCTGTTTGGGCATTAATGGGTTAATAAAAGCTTTCAATTGTCTATGGAACCTCTTTATCATTCCGTTTAATACTGATAAAGGAAGTGCACTAACAAGGGAACGGACAGAACTGTCCCTCACCGATTTTAATGAGCTTCGGATATGTTGTAGAACATAAGAAAATATTAGACCCATATTTTTTTTTATCTGCGTATCTCGACATTTAGGGGTTGAAACCACCCCTCGAAAATAACGCATTTTTTCGTTTTTTGCGAATATCTTTGAAACTATAAGGTTTATGAAAAAATGTTTTATACGAAAGTTTTATGGCATTTTATACTCTTTACAACAGTATATTTATATTTTTTTAAAATTTCAAATTTTTTAATTTATCCCACCCCCCACCCCTTTTTTTCAACATTTTAAAAATTTTGTAAGGACAAAAATTAAAGAGCATTAAAAGCCGAATCCACCCATATATAATAACATATGGGTTCCATCATTCTCAATTATTAGCAAAACGAGATAGTAATCTCGCGCTATAGGTGCTGCGCTAGAAGTAGTGTCGCGTTATTTCTTTAGTCGCGTCACACTCAATAACTGCCTCTTCTGCGTATATTTTTATATTAAAACATAAAAATGGATTAATCTTAATTATATAATACGCAACGTATTACACGATATAAAGCATAAATGCATATATATAACAAAAGTAGCATATATATACGTATGTGCCTACGTACATTTTCATTGTTACAAATGCGAATATAAATTAATATGAAGCAAAATATTTTTTAACATTTAAAACTGCAAATACAATATAACAAAATATATAATATCAAGAGAAAAATATAAAACATAAACTGCAATAACTATTTGCATAATTATATTATTTACACTATATGCACGTAGCACGCTCTGATAATAAAGATAATGTAAGTATATAAGTATATAATTTAATTTAATTTGAAGTTTGAAAATACATTTATACGGATGTATATATACATTTTGCATACGACACGGACAAATAACTTTAATATCAGTGTTGATAGAGGGACCGGTTGTTTTCGCGCAAGTGCATCACGTGAGGCTTCAAAAAAATATCCATTAGTAATAGGAAGGAGATCTTTGATCGTACATCTTGCACACGACAACGTATAAATATAGTAACAGTGATAGACGGATCGGTTGTTCTCGCGCAGGCGTGAGGCTTCAATAAAGCATCATCTCCTTCCTATTACTAATAGATACTTTATTGAAGCCTCTCGCCTGCGCGAGAACAACCGATCCGTCTATCACTGTTACTATATTTATACGTTGTCGTGTGCAAGATGTACGATCAAAGATCTCCTTCCTATTACTAATGGATATTTTTTTGAAGCCTCACGTGATGCACTTGCGCGAAAACAACCGGTCCCTCTATCAACACTGATATTAAAGTTATTTGTCCGTGTCGTATGCAAAATGTATATATACATCCGTATAAATGTATTTTCAAACTTCAAATTAAATTAAATTATATACTTATATACTTACATTATCTTTATTATCAGAGCGTGCTACGTGCATATAGTGTAAATAATATAATTATGCAAATAGTTATTGCAGTTTATGTTTTATATTTTTCTCTTGATATTATATATTTTGTTATATTGTATTTGCAGTTTTAAATGTTAAAAAATATTTTGCTTAATATTAATTTATATTCGCATTTGTAACAATGAAAATGTACGTAGGCACATACGTATATATATGCTACTTTTGTTATATATATGCATTTATGCTTTATATCGTGTAATACGTTGCGTATTATATAATTAAGATTAATCCATTTTTATGTTTTAATATAAAAATATACGCAGAAGAGGCAGTTATTGAGTGTGACGCGACTAAAGAAATAACGCGACACTACTTCTAGCGCAGCACCTATAGCGCGAGATTACTATCTCGTTTTGCTAATAATTGAGAATGATGGAACCCATATGTTATTATATATGGGTGGATTCGGCTTTTAATGCTCTTTAATTTTTGTCCTTACAAAATTTTTAAAATGTTGAAAAAAAGGGATGGGGGGTGGGTTAAATTAAAAAATTTGAAATTTTTAAAAAATATAAATATACTGTTGTAAAGAGTATAAAATGCCATAAAACTTTTGTATAAAACATTTTTTCATAAACCTTATATTTTCAAAGATATTCGCAAAAAACGAAAAAATGCGTTATTTTCGAGGGGTGGTTTCAACCCCTAAATGTCGAGATACGCAGATAAAAAAAAATATGGGTCTAATATTTTCTTATGTTCTATAACATATCCGAAGCTCATTAAAATCGGTGAGGGACAGTTCTGTCCGTTCCCTTGTTAGAGGAACAAAATCAAAAATGTACGAAATGATTTACTTAAAAAAATAAAATATTTATTTGCTAGCATACATTGTTTTGTTGCTGTAAAAAAATATTTGTTTGTAATAAGAAACCGAGTTTCTTAAATGTATTTAAAGAAATTTTTTTCTCAGTGTACTTGTTTTTATATTAGGATCAAAACTTTTCAGACTACCCATGTATAAGAAAATATAAACAGAACACCTTTGTTGTGTTAATTAATTAAAAATAAAACAAAAAGTGTTCTGTTTATATTTTCCTATACATGGGTAATTTGAAAGGTTTTTCTAATATAAAAACAAGTATTTTTTTTAATCAAATTCAATATTATTTTCCGACATAATCTTCTTTTAAGTTGATACGCTTTTTCCAGCAATGCTCCAACTTCTTTAATCCGTCCAATATATTTTGTCAAAGATCAAGAGAAATTGGAAACGGATATGGATGAAGCAATATCAGAAAAAAATCACAAGACAACGCGCCGCCCATAGGAAACTTTTCAGAGCCGACAGACAGATTTGAACATATCTACATGGACATAGTAGGTTGTATTTGGGAACATTACTCAAGTAAAGAAAACATCATTCAAGAAACATTACCTCTATTATTTTATTTTTCTTATTTACGGAATGTTAAACAGAAATCAAGAAAATCACGGTAGTGTTTGGCGCCAAATGAATGCGTAGCGTGAAACCGCCTTGTATAAAATGATACATGTACAAACACTTGAGTAATGTTTCCGAAAGCAGCTCTGCACTAGGTAGGATCGCAACCTGCACATACGTGATAATGAACCATATAATTTTTGTTTGAAATATTTCTTTAAAACGCATTTTTAGATATTTTGTACGTTTTTTTTAGATATTTAAGCATTTTTTAAATAAGACACCCTGTATATATTTAAACAAATTGCATTAAATTTTAAAACAGATTTTAACAAATATTAAATATTAATTCTAATTTTTGAGTTAAGAATTTTCACATTTTAAAAAAATGTATGTACTTATTAAACAATAAATTTTTAATAACTTATATAAAAATAAAACAAATTGATGATAAAAGAAATCATACAAGATATTAAAAGTAATTACTTAAAAGTTTAATTTGCGAAGTAAGTATGAATCGCACATTTTTATATTTTTTATTAATTTTTATAGCTCTTGTAGTATGCGTGAGTTTATCATCAATTCTTGCTTTCTCAAGAATAATCAATTGACGTTTGTATTCCTTTATTTTGTTAATGTAGAAAGCTGTTTGCAATTTTAAATCAAGTATTTCTTGCTTCTTTTCTTCTTGCAAAATTTTGATAAAATAACTCGTACTTTTTAAATTGTCTTCCAATTCTTTATTTCGTTCTTCTAATCTATCAAAAAATTTTTATTTAAATTATATATTAACAAATAAACAGATTTTTTGTAATATTTTAAATGTATAATTTAAAATATAATTCTATCTATATATAATTTATATACAAGTTAATATACAAATAAAATCTCTAATTTATTTAATATATAAAATGTTTCAATGGTTTCGTAATGGATTCTGAATTAAGTTACTTTTTCTTCTGTGTTATTCATTTGCACATTTCTATAACACTCATATAGCATCAATTGTTATGGAAAATATTTAAAAAAGTTTAATTTTTTATATCTTGTAAACATTTTTGTTATTTTGACATTGTTATGACTTATTGTTATACTTGAATAGATTGACAATTATATATGTTTTGTATAATTGAATGAAATTATAGGATAATGACTATATTAATGGATTAAATAGTATAATTTGATCATATAACATCAGATGTTACATGAAAAGTAATATAAGGAAAAAAATCACAAATTCAAGATAAAACTTTTAATCAAATTCAACCTAAGTGATATATACTTTTGGATGGTTCAACCTAAGTATTATATACTAAGTGTGTCAAATTTAACCTAAGTAATATATATTCCTGAAATTTTTAAAGTTTATACTCACACACACAAATTAACTTCTCTACAAAAATAGTGATATCTAAATATTTTGCGCCAGTTATAATAAAAATAAAAACAAACATTTTTATAAAAACTAAAACATTATTACTATTTTTTAGCCAGTTTTTATAATACAAAACAATTTTTTAGATTCGACACTTGCGACGTAGCTTCCCTTTGGGAACCGCTAGGTTCGAAGGGGCTGCGCCCAATTAAACGGTAACCTCTATTAATGTTAACGAGTAACGCTTTCTCCAAGAAATCGGTAGCTTATGAAAACGGTATCTCCCCAAGGGAACTTGAAGAAGTTCTCCCCAATACTCGCGGAAACGGTATCTCCAAAGGTTCTCTCAACGGTATCGGTAACTCGCAAAAGCAGTATCTCAAAATATCGCTTGAGAATGTTCTCTTTCCACGATATCGGTAATTTGTGTAAACAGTATCTTCACAATACTAGATAATTTTGGGCGCCAGGCGCGAATTTCCGCGCCACACAATAATTAACGATATTTCTAGCCAAAGAGAAAGCGTTACTAATGCCGGTAGCTTTTTTTACTCTAAGCGGTAGAGGGGCGTAGTTCTTAGATAAATGGGAGGTATGGAGATTTCGGATCAAGGCAGAATAGAATCGGTACACAAATTTTCAAATAAATAACAAGGATCGAAATATATGTCTTGAATGATAAAAGAATACGGTAACAAACAAAAATAGACATTACTCAAATCATTGAAACACGATAAATTCACAGATCCACGCGATGTAGACGAAACAAGAATTTGGAAACAGAGAAAATGCGGAAACTTTAGAAAATTTGCTATACGCGGCGAGAGGCCGACGAGGCTCTCCGCTCGAATATAACTACAATGATTTTACGGAAACAGTATTCGCGGTAACAATTAACTTTAATATTAACTAAATATGACTGTCGGTGCCGGCTTTGTCCCGAGAGGGACGTACTTAACTAATCAATATTCGGGGTCGGTCGGTCCAATCTCTCGTGCGGCCACAAGCCTCTACTTTTATTTCGCGTTTCTCAAACGCCAAAGCAAACACAACAACGGTAGCGGATTCCGGATTATCGGTAGCACGACAAGAAACGGTATCCTTTATTCGGACCCGCACGAGAGTCGACCGCCTTGACCGAATCTTACGCAATTCCGGAAGGCTGCCGAGTGATGGCCTTACAATACAAGAGATCCTGGTCCACCAGAGTCGGTAACAAAAGAGGCTGGTTTTCCAGATGCGGTAACCACAAGGCTTGTCCTCGCCAATACGCCTCGGTACGCAGCTCACCGAAAAGTGAAGAGCCTCAGTCCCACGCTAGCCGGCTCGAACCGCCGCGCAAGCGCGTGCGCGCTTCGATTTCGGTAGGTAGATCCGCACGCCTCGCAGGATCCTCGATCCACAGCAGCGCCGCTTCATCCCTCGGAACTTTTCGGAATCCGCGCATGTCGATTTTCAAATGCGAGATCTTTCTTGCCCTGCCGCTTCGGCTGGTCCGGCTGGCCAGGCCGCGATCGAACCGATTTTGGTGGCGGGCGGTTGGCATTGATACGGCCGATCCCCCGGTCTGCAACCCGGTGGCGTGCCCTCGGCGTGATTCCTCCAGAGAATCGTCTTGTAGTCATGCTGTATCCTAGCGGAGTCGATAATCTCATAGCTCAGGGACGGCAACGCGCTGCGGGGCCCGACGCACGGCTCGGCGGGAAAACTCCTTGCGAGGGCTGCTCCTCTTCCGTCTTCAATACACTTTTGCGATTGAGCCCACACTTGGCGCCTTATCTCTAGATAAACTAATAACTAAAAATGAAAAACGGTAGCGCGAAAGTTAGAAAGAAAGATAATAAAACAATAAAGTCGTTTTCCCCTCGGCTTGGTCAGGAGTAGCCCCAGACCGACCCCCTCAGTCGGACTTACGCCCTTGTGACGAGCGCGGCCGGACGCGCCGCGTCACACACTATTAAATGAGAGTATTTTAACAATAAACTTAAGGGGATGCTAAACTGCTCGTCAAACTTGATCGAGGTCGATAATGTAGAGTCATTTAGGCATGTCATTAACAAAATTTTGTATGTATTTCTTTTATAAAAATCCTTTTCCAGAATTAAAATTTATGTATCCGCACACTTATTGTCTATACTTTAATTGTGGAAAAGAATTTTGGAACAAATTGTACAATTTTGTCGATAAAACAGATAGGATCCCCTTAAACACGGAAAACTTTTTTTCTAAGGTTCCTAGGCTTATTCTAAAAGCACAGTATTGTTCTTTGCTAAATGCCAAGTACGCCTCATGCTTATTTTATACGTACAAAGTCTAAAACTTTTATTTTACACGCAGTAAATGTTTTTACGAGTCAACTGCAGAAGTCGATAACAAAACTATAATTTTCTAACTTTATTTCGTTTTTCGTATGAAATTAATCGCAGCGCACCGCGTTACTATCTGTACTTTAATTTTGGAGAAGGATTTTCAATTCCATGCAACCAATAAGAAGATTTCGGTGTCCAAAAAATTAGTGATAAAACAGAGCAGTTTAGTATCCCCTTAAAAAGATTCTTAAATATACGATTAAATCTTATTAACTATAAATATTAGCCTTTTGTATTAAATTATTGGCTGCTGTGCGCCGATACGAGGCTGCTGTGCGCCTGCAAAAAAACAATTGTCAGGAAGCATATTGGCAAGAAATAAAGGAGATAATATTGAGCTGGAAAATAAGTTTTAATACAAATAAATTATAGAGAGGAAAATGGCGTGGATAAGAGTAGAGGTATTACGGAGAGCTCCGGAGTGAAAGGTGTTGTGCAGGTGGAAAGTGAGAGAGAGGAAGGAAAGAAGTGGAAATGCGGGAAGAGAAGATCGGGAAACGAATGGGTAATTGGAGGGAAGTGAAAAGAAGACGGAGGTGAGAAGAAATATGGATGGAGGTATCGGGGAATGTTTCGGAGTAGCGAGAGAAGAAAGCAGGAAAGATGCAGGCAATGAACGAGAAGAAGAGGTCAGAGAGAGTGCGCTAGAAAGATATAATTTAGAGGAGAGTATCGATGGAGAGGAAAAGAGGAAGACGGAAGGCAGATGGCGGTGCGGGCGCGGTGATACGGTAACGAGGACGTGAAGAGGAAGAGGAGCGTCATCTGGTGGAAGGAAGAGAGTGGCAGTGTGGAAACACAGTAAAGTTGGCAAGAGTGTCAAGGCAAGATGGTAGCGTGTTTGGGAACGCGGAGTTCCGCACACGTAGTCCATCGATGGCACATGACGATAGATGTGATTTCGACACACGAGAGGAAGGAGCGTTTACAAAGTAAGAAAGATAAAGAGAAAGTGTGAAAGGAGAGAAAGTGCCGGGTACAGAGGAGAAGAATAGTGGTGAGAAGAGAGAAATAAGGGAGGAAGTAAGGACGGGAAAGCTGGGAAGAGAGTTAAGCAAATTGAGGTGGGAAGTGACAAGGGGGCTGAGGGAAGTCAGAGAGAGGTTAAGAGGCTTGGAAGAGAGGTTAGAGGCGCTGGAAGGAGAAGGTCTGAGACGGGAAGAAGAGGAAACAGGAGAGAGGGAGGAGATGAGGAGCATGCGGGGAGCAAGAAGAAGAATCAACGGAAAGGAGGAAACGTAGCAGGACGGTGGCGAAGAAAAGAGAGAGATGAGGAAGAAGAGGAACGGACAGGACGATAGAGGAGAAGGAAGGGGAAAGGGAGATGAACAGTCAGATGGAGAGAAGAGGGAGGAGAAGATAGGGGATGGCGAGAACGAGAGAAGAGAAGAGAGAGGAGAGGAAGGGAAAAGGCGGAAGGACAGAGAAGAGCTGGTGGCAGGAGACGAGAAGAAAAGAAGAGGAGGAGAGGCGAGGGGGCGAGAAGAGAAGTGAGAAGGAAGGAAGCAGCCGGACGGTAGGAGAGTGGAAGGAGGACAGGCAGGAGGAGCTGGCAGGGAGAAGAAAAAGAGCGCAAGGAGAGCAGAGGAGGAGGAGGGGGAGGGGAATGGGGATAGTGGCAGTAAAAGGGGGAGGGGGGTAGAGAAAAAGAGTGGAAAGGGAAATGGAGAAAAGGATAAGAGAGAGCGGAGAAAGAGGGGTGGGAAAGGGTGAGGGAAGCAGAGAAAGGAGAGAAGAATAAGGGAGGTGAAAAGAAGAAACATAATATGGAGGGGAGTGGAGGGGGAGGGGGCGATAAAAAGAAAGGCGATAATAGAGGGGATCATGAAGAGGGAAATGAGAAGGGAGGTGGAGATAGGGATGGTGACGGAAAGAATGGAGGGAAAGAGGGACGATAGTGGTGATTACGGAGGTGGTGAGGGAAGAGGATAGAGACTGGTTGTTAGAGACTTCGGCGGAGATTA
Source organism: Monomorium pharaonis (assembly GCF_013373865.1). Taxonomy (NCBI): domain Eukaryota; kingdom Metazoa; phylum Arthropoda; class Insecta; order Hymenoptera; family Formicidae; genus Monomorium; species Monomorium pharaonis. Next base: position 18,605,334 of record NC_050470.1, read on the forward strand.
AGAGTCGCTGGGAGGTGAGGTTAGATGAGGACTTGACAATGGAGGAGAGAAAAACTAGGTGGAGGATGCTAGAAAGGGCAAATGAGGAGAGGAATAAGGGAAAGAAAGTGTATGTAGGGAATAGAAGTATGTGGGTAGACGGGGTAGAATGGGTATGGAATAAAAAAAAGGAAAAGTGGGAAATAGGCGAGGGAGAAGAAAAAGGAAAAGAGAATTAAAGGGGAGAGGAGATAGAGGATATAGTTTATAATCTATGTTTTATGTTCTTAAGAAGAGACGGAGGATGGTAGGGAGAGAGACATGGAAAGGAGAGACGACTTGGATAGAAGGATACAGAGGAGAAGCAGCAGGAAAGGAGAGAAGGAGAGGCATGAGGAGAATAGAGAAGGTGAAGCAGAGAGAGCAGAGGAAGACAGGATAGAAAGTGGAGAAGTCCCAGGATGAAAAAGGAAAAAGAAGATCGAGGAGGAGAGGTTAAAGAAGATAGCAGAGAAGAAATGGAAGGAGAGAGAGGAGGAGTGGACGGAAAAGAAAGGAAGGAGGGTCGGGGAAGGGAGGTAGGGGCATGCGAGGGGGGTGGGGGATAGCAGATTGTAAGGGTCGCATATGGCCAGGTCGGTTTGGGAGTAAAAGGGCTATGTATGTAAACGGTTCGGGAACGCTCCGTGAAAAAAGCGCCTTGTATACCCCATAATTGGGACGCAATAAAGTCTATTCTATTCTACAAATAAATTATAAATATTACAAATTAATACTTTAATAGAAATAAATATTTTACTACAAAAACTTGGCGCTGCTGAACCGAATAATTTACCAGCTCTTTTTCTTTTGTATGTGCATCTGAATGTGTGTGTGTGTGTGTGTGTGCGTGCGTGCGTGCGTGCGTGCGTGCGTGCGTGCGTGCGTGCGTGTGTAAACAATTTTATAACTTACAAAAGAACCTCGCGAACATTCCCGAAAATTCTGATTTTAATGAAACTTGGCATAAATGTAGAGGGGGTAAATACATGAATTTAGAAATTATAAGTTGGTGCTTATAAACGGCTTAAAGGGTTGAAACCACCCTTAAAAAATTTAGAGTTTTTGCCTTTTCTCAATATATCTCGTAAACTAAACAATGTATTAAAAAATGTTTCATACAAAAGTTTTACAGTATAAATACTTCTATTTAACTATGCTATTTATTTTTTCAAAAAAAATTTTTTTTTAAACAAATTTTTTTTCGTTGAAAAAAATATTTTTTTAGAAAAAATAAATAGCATAGTTAAATAGAGATATTTATGCCGTACAACTTATGTATGAAACATTTTTTAATATTTTGTTTAGTTTACGAGATATATCGAAAAAATGCAAAAATGTCTCAACTTTGAAGTGTGGTTTCACCCTTTCAAACCGTTTTTGAACCAAAATAAAACATTTCTAAATTAATGTATTTACCCCCTCTACATTTGTGCCAAGTTTCATTAAAATCAGAAAATTTTCCGTTTGGGTTTATAAACGATTTGAAGGAGTAAAATTACCCTTCAAAGATTGAGATATTTTTACCTTTTCTCGCTATATCTTGTAAACTAAACAAAATATAAAAAAATGTTTTATACAAAAGTTTTACAGCATAAATATTTTCATTTAACTACGCTGTTCATTTTTCAAAAAAATTTTTTTTTATTAAAATAAATTTTTAATAAAATTGACTTTTATGTATACAGCATTTATAAAGTAATTATACTATCTTATACTGCGTTCTATTTATATCATCTATGGAGTGAGTCCCAGATGCACAGTAATAAACGGACACAGCAAGCTGAGTGAAACGGACACAGTAACAAACAGACACAGACCAAACGGACACAGTAATAAACGGACACAGTGCGAAACGGACACAGTAACAAACGGACACAGTAACAAACGGACACAGACCAAATGCGCACAGAGCGAAACGGACACAGACCAAATGCGCACAGAGCGAAACGGACACAGTGCGAAACGGACACAGACCAAATGCATACACGGAAAGTCGCAAACCCATGTGATGCAGTGAATGCTTTGCACGCACGCACACACACACACACACACACACACACACACACGGGGGGTGCAAGGGGGGCCTTCGACCCCCCTCCCGCACCCACCCCGTCCAAGTCGCTAACCTATGTGGACTTTACTCTGCTTGCAATGTACATGGATTGCATTTGGTCCGTGCGCACGTGCAGTGTGCGCATGTGCAGTGTGCGCATTTGGTCTGTGTGCATTTGGTCCGTGTGCATTTGGTCCGTGCGCATTTGGTCTGTGTCCGTTTCGCACTGTGTCCGTTTCGCTCTGTGCGCATTTGGTCTGTGTCCGTTTGTTACTGTGTCCGTTTCGCACTGTGTCCGTTTCGCTCTGTGCGCATTTGGTCTGTGTCCGTTTGTTACTGTGTCCGTTTGTTACTGTGTCCGTTTATTACTGTGTCCGTTTGGTCTGTGTCCGTTTGTTACTGTGTCCGTTTCACTCAGCTTGCTGTGTCCGTTTATTACTGTGCGCATCTGGGACGCTCCCCATCTATGTGTATATTATGTATGTCATATATTATCTATGTTATAATACTATACATTTATATTATCTGCATCCCTGTATGTATTAGTTTTCATCTAACAGTTGCGCAATATTAAAGTAGTCACGTTGCTTTCACACAGTGTTCATTCTGTCTACGTCACATATTTCACATTTAAGTTTTATATTTGTCATGTCACGTATCATATATAAAATGGAAATCACGTATTAATAAGTTTGGTACCTTTATTAATAATGTTATGCGTCATTTTCACATCAGTATCACATCTAACGTGTGCTTGATTTTTCTGTTAGATTGTTTTTAATTAAGCGAAGCCTAATGTTACACATAAATGTTGCGAATGTTCTTAATATGTAAATTATTCTATTTCAAATTATACATATTCCACCAATAAATGAAAGCCTATAAATGAAAGATGGGGATGCAGATAATATAAATGTATAGTATTACAACATAGATAATATATATCATACATAATACACACATAGATACATAGATAATATAAATAAAACGTAGTACATAAGATAGTATTATTACTTTATAAATGCTATATACAATACATAAAAGTCAATTTTATTGAAAATTTATTTTAATTAAAAAAAAATTTTTTTTTCGGAAAATAAACAGTGTAGTTAAATGGAGGTATTTATGCTATAAAATTTTTGTATGAAACATTTTTTTATATTTTGTTTAGTTTACGACATATATCGAGAAAAGGTAAAAATGTCTCAACCTTGGAAGGGTGGTTTCACTCCTTCAAACCGTTTATAAGACCAAACGGAAAATTTTCTTTTAATGAAACTTAGCATAAATGTAGAGGGGGTAAATACATTAATTTAGAAATGTTTTATTTTGGTTCAAAAACGGCTTGAAGGGGTGAAAGCACGCTTCAAAGTTGAAACATTTTTGCGTTTTCTCGATATATCTCGTAAACTAAACAAAATAAAAAAAAATGTTTTATACAAAAGTTTTACGGCATAAATACCTCTATTCAACTATGTTATTTATTTTTTCCAAAAAAAATTTTTTTAAAAGAAAAAAAATTTGTTAAAAAAAATTTTTTTGAAAAAATAAATAGCATAGTTAAATAGAGATATTTATACTGTAAAACTTTTGTATGAAACATTTTTTAATACTTTGTTTAGTTTACGAGATATATTGAGAAAAGGCAAAAACTCTAAATTTTTTAAGGGTGGTTTCAACCCTTTAAACCGTTTATAAGCACCAACTTATAATTTCTAAATTCATGTATTTACCCCCTCTACATTTATGCCAAGTTTCATTAAAATCAGAATTTTCTGGTTCGCGAGATTCCCTTGTTAACCCATTACTTCCCAAGCGGACATTTTATAGTCGATTGGTTTTCGGCTCAGAAAAGTGATGAGATTACATGAAAACTTAAAACAAAATATGCTCTTCTACGTAAAAAGAGTTGCTCTTTCAGATTCCGGGGTCAAAATTTCAAAATTTTTTATTGAAAATTAAATATGGCGGCTTAAAGTTGATATAATTTTTTTCATTGACTATTGATTTTTTATAGTAGAAAACTTCGAAAAATTTTGTCCATGACTGTTGTAAACGATTGAAGTGACGGAATTTGCCTCTTTAAAGTATTAACTATAATTATTAATTGATTTTTTTAAGTAGTTCAAGTAGTTCAAGATGGTGAATGCAGTATGGCGTCCAAATACATGGAAATCATATTTTATTACGATATATGTGTGTGAATAGTCATTTCTCACATTTTCGAGGTCGCTGAGTACGAATCATTAGTCAATTACTCATTTTTCAAAATGGCGGATACAATATGCCATAAAAATCATACTTTATTAAAAACTATGCCTCCGAGTACTTATTTTATGTATTTGTGAGACCGCTGAAAACAAATTTTGGGTCTGTTTTTTATTTTTCAAAATAGCGGATACAATATAGCATCAGAATACACGAAAATCATATTTTACTGTGAACTATGTGCGTGGGTACTGTATATGTTTTTGAGGTCGCTGAATACGAATCTTGAGTTTGATTTATATCTTTCAAAGGCGGATGTAATATGATACACATAGTTCGCAACAAAATCTAATTTTCGTGTATTCTGACGCCATATTGTATCCGCCATTTTGAAAAATGAATAATTGACCAAAGATTTGTACTCAGCGACCTCGAAAATATGAGAAATGACTATTCACACACATATATCGCAATAAAATATGATTTCCATGTATTTGGACGCCATACTGCATCCACCATCTTGAACTACTTGAACTACTTAAAAAAATCAATTAATAATCATAGTTTATACTTTAAAAAGGCAAACTCCGTCACTTCAATCGTTTACAACAGTCATGGACAAAATTTTTCAAAGTTTTCTACTATAAAAAGTCAATAGTCAATGAAAAAATTTATATCAACTTTGAGCCGCCATATTTAATTTCCAATAGAAAATTTTGAAATTTTGACCCCGGAATCTGAAAGAGCAACTCTTTCTACGTAGAAGAGCATATTTTGTTTTAAGTTTTCATGTGATCTCATCACTTTTCTGAGCCGAAAACCAATCGACTATAAAATGTCCGCTTGGGAAGTAATGGGTTAATATATATTACTTAGGTTTAATTTGACACACTTACAAGGGAATCTCGCGAACTCGAAAATTCAGATTTTAATGAAACTTGGCATAAATGTGAAGGGGGTGAATACATGAATTAAGAAATTTTTAGTTGGTGCCCAAAAACTGTTTGAAGAGGTAAAACCACCCTTCAAAGTTGAGACAATTTTTGCGGTTTTTCGATATATCTCGTAAATTAAACAAAATATAAAAAAATGTTTCATACGATAGTTTTACAGTATAAATACCTTTATTTAACTATGCTATTTATTTTAAAAAAAATTTTTTTATAAAAAAAATTTTTTTTTTTTTTTTTCGAAAAATGAATAGCGTAGTTAAATGGAGGTATTTATGCTGTAAAACTTTTGTATAAAACATTTTTTAATATTTTGTTTAGTTTACGAGATATATCAAAAAACCGCAAAAATGTTTCAACATTGAAGGGTGGTTTTACCCCTTCAAACCGTTTTTGGGCGCAAACTAAAAATTTCTAAATTTATGTATTCACTTCCTCTACATTTATGCCAAGTTTCATTAAAATCAGAATTTACGGGTTCGCAAGGTTTCCTTGTTAGTACATAATACTTAGGTTGAACCATCCAAAAGTATATACCACTTAGGTTGAATTTGATTAAAAGTTTTATCTTAAATTTGTTATTTTTTTCTTATATTACTTAGGTTGAACCATCCAATAATTTTTTTGCTTATAGGAAAAACCGAACACTTGGCGCCTTTTTTACCTTTTTTAAAAAGGTAATTTTGTTAGGATATCACGCATTTTGTAGTGTTTATAGACCACTTAGATTGAATTTGATGCATGTATCACTTACATTGAATTTAATGAAAAATATCTTATTTGATGCATAAGTAAATTTTTTTTTCTATTCCATATATCACTTAGGTTGAATTTGATCAAAAGTTTTATCTTGAATTTTGTAAATTTTTTGTTAAAGGAAAACCACACACTTGGCGCTTTTTTTACCTTTTTTAAAAAGGTAATTTTGTTTGAATATTACGCATTTTGTATTTTTTTTATAAACTACTTAGGTTTCTAGACCACTTAAAATTACATTCTAAAACTTTCTCTTTGAGAAAAATTTTACGAAGAAGCTAAAGTTTATATAACGGATATAATACTATAAATTTTTTAATAAAATTTTTCTTTAGGGCATATTTTGAAACCAGGCCTAAGTTGAAGTGCTGGTCTACAATCTCGCTTTAAAAAAATATTTTATCTTTAAGCCGTAAGCGTTAAGCTCTGAGCTCTAAGCTCTTAAATAAACCTTAAAGACAGTAATCCACAATATAAAATGTTAAGGCGTAAGACGTGATGTATATCAGCCAATGAGAGAAGAGACTTCTCTCTTTGGACTTGGTGATGTTGCCTTTGTTAGCAGTTCCTTTAGTTTTTACAATGAATTTACGTGAAGCTCTCCTATTAACAACGTTGTTGTATTTGTGGAATGTGCATTTACTAATGTATACAATAAAAAAACGGAAAAAGAAATATCGTCGGTGGTGGGTACGCCCATGCAATCGACTTCGCCACATTGAGGGTGCTTTTGAAAAAGTATTTTTGAAATACAAGCAGACAGACCATGAAATGTTTTATAGCTTGACCAGGTTGTCAGTCGATTTATTTGATGAACTGTTGGAAAGTATCGGTCCACATATACAAAAAAATAGTTATAGAGAGTTTTTATCCCCAGAATTTCGATTAGCGTTCACTATTTGGTAAGTTAAATAACAACAACACATTGTCGCTGAGATGTACTACTGGACAACCTGCTAATAATTGTCTATTTCAGTTATCTGGCCTCAGGAAACAGCTTGTCATCTTTAGCTAATTATTGGCAAATTGGGAAGTCTACTGCTTATAACATTGTGCGAGAAACTTGTGATGCTATTGCAAATGTCCTAAGTCCAATCTACCTTTCGTTTCCAACTCAGCAAGAATACCAAAATATTGCTCAAAATTTTTGGCAACGATGGAATTTGCCAAATTGCGTTGGGGCCCTTGACGGAAAGCATATAAAAATTCAATGTCCATCAAATACTGGATCCCAGTTTTTTAACTATAAGCAAAGTTTTAGTATCATACTAATGGCAACATGTGACGCAAATTATTGTTTTACATCTATTCATGTTGGAGATTATGGTGAGTTAATATACATAAAGATTGTATTATTTTGTGTGTACATACATGCTTTACATTGCCCTGTTGCAGGATCGCTTCCTGATAGCAGTGTGTTCAGTGCTACAGAATTTGGTCAAGCCGTGGAAAATGACACTTTAAATGCACCTCCGCCATCTCCTTTGCCTGGTACAAATATAATAATGCCTTACTTTTTTGTAGGAGATGAGATTTTTCCTTTAAGGCACAATTTGATGCGCCCATACTCCAGACGAAATAGATTGACTGAGACACAACGTATCTATAATTATAGGCATTCCCGATCTCGGCGAGTAATAGAAAATGCTTTCGGCATTTTAACGACAAGGTATGGTAGAGAAAATATAATTACATCAATCTCGTCCAAATCAATCTCAATATTTGTATCTTTGTTCTAGGTGGCGTATCCTTCGGAGTACACTAGCCTTACTCCCAGATTCAGTCGAAAGTATTGTACATGCAACTGTGTGCCTACACAACTTTATAATGAAAAGAGAGGAACATCAACGGGGTTATAAACGATATTGTCCCCCTGCTTATGTCGATCAAGAGGATGATGATAGACGTATAATTCCAGGAGAATGGAGAAACGATGTCCAAGCACTTAATATTCAGAATTTGCACAGAGTAGGTGGAAACCGTGCAGCTGCAGCAGTTGTTAACCAAAGAGATACTCTTGCAGATTACCTTGTCAACCATGAAGAAGGTCAAGTTCCTTGGCAATGGAGTGTTGTTTTTCGTGGCCGTAATATTAATGTTCCTTAGACATATAGAATATATGAAATTATTAAATTAAAAGTGTATTGTTAGTGTTTATTATTAGTGCATTTTTAGTGTTAATTTCAGCTACATTTGCAGCTTTAAATTGCATGCAGTTTCGTAATTTTTCAGTTTTTTTTGTTTTGTAAAATCGCAAATCTCTGCTTATTACTTGTGTATTAAATGATAGAATTCAGTATTCCCATTATCGAGCCATCTATCTCTAATGAGAAGCTTACATAGCACAGAAAGTTGTGATCGAGCCAGAGACAATAAATCTCTGAATGTTATTTAGAGAAAAAGAAAGAAAGAGAGAGAGAGAGAGTGTGTGTGTGTGTGTGTGTGTGTGTGTGTGTGTAAAATTTATCATATATTATGCGCGCACGCTTGATCCATTGTATCAGTGATATAATTATGTATCTAGATAATAAATAAAATACCTTAAGTTAAAGAAACACTTATTACGTTTCTTGTAAATATAAAACTTTATTTTTATAACAAATATATCTGAACAAGTTTTCAAAATAATAATATTTTTTATCATATCAATATTCTAATATCGAGTAATATTGAAAAAAAACCTCTATTTAATACATTGTACTATCATATCAGTCTTAAACTAGAGATCCTCTAGTAAGATCTATAAGCAATTATGTCAAAGTTTTACAAATAAAATTGCACCAAACAAATCTTATCGCTTATTAAGTTTACATTCTATTGAACACAGCCATTTCAACGTCGTAATAAAAAAATTAGTCAATAGGATTAACACTAAAAGAATAACTGATCAATACAGCTAATACATGTTGCATTCAGTTTCATGTGTCATGTTTATCTCAATCAATACTAATGTGCTTTGGCACTTGCTTCACAAAAAAATAAACTTTCAAGAAACTAAAAATAAAGATATAATAATTAAAATATGAAATAATTAATAAACCAGTTTAACAGTACAGTTTCTTCATACATTTTGGTAAGTTTTAATCGTGTTCAATATAGCAATTAAACAATCCATTTGTTGTGCCACTGGCACTTGACTGAATGCAACAAAAATGGTCTCAGCAAAAGGATTTTTATACTTTTGCTCATCGACTTTGAGAGTAGCAGACTCAGATATTGAATTCTGCACAGTTTTGGCAAGGTTACTTAAAGCTGAGGTTGACTGTTCCAGGTAGCTACTTACAACGTCGTCATTTTTTTGTTTTTTTTTTGCAAAATTATCTGAATCAGGAACAACTTTCTTCCTTGTTGTACTAGAATTTTTTGACTTAATTTTTTGAGAATTTGTACTGTCTGAACCTGTAGTATTATCGCATTGACTATCGTTATTACTAGTAAGCATATCATCAGGGTACACTACTACATCAAGATACTCCTCGATGATTGGAGTCGCTTCTTGATGGTTAGACGGTACTAGTGACAGCAATATGGGAGAAGAGGTTCTGGGTGGTGTAGCAGAATGTCCATTCCCGCTTCTGGGTGACAGAGGAGGCGTAGTAGAACATACATTCTCGACTCTAGATGACATGGGTGGTGTAGCAGAACGTACATTCCCCATAGAACTACGACCTCTATAATAAACATATGTACGTTTATTATTTTAATAAGACATAAATGTGAGAATCTTTTCTTAGCAAACTGCTTAACAAACTCATTGCTTTAGTAAACTGCTTAGCAAACTCACTTTCGATGAGCAATATATGGGATCAAAAATGACATAGCTCCCATGAGATGCCATTCCACTTTCTTTGCTGCTGATCCTCCACTTGATCCACTAGCTGGTTTTGTTTTCCTTTCTCTTAACTTTTTTCCAAATTGATTCCGCAGCTGATTCCATCTGCTCTCTAATTGTTCAACTGTACAAATAACAAAGAGGTTAGGATAGATGAACTAAACCGTTCTTTTGAGCACATCCATAAACATTAATATACCTGATGATAATAATCCAGATACTTCTCGTATCATATTCCAAGTGTCTTTCTTCACTTGCTGGTTTTTATAATCCCGGTGTTTTTTATCATATAACACCGGGTTCTCTCGCACCAAAGTAATGAGGATTTCATCACTAATTGTTTCTTCTTCCATGTCTTCCATTGCGATTATCACTAATCTATTTATTGATCGAAGGTTTATATCGGCAAATGATGAGAGCCGAGAGGTTATATCCACAAGTGACGGTCGACGGTATTTTCTCTGACAAAACGTCCTCTTCGCTGTTTGGATGAAAATGGTATGTCTGCATTTAAGCTTTATGCTCGAGACCGTAAGAATTGAGTTTTGCGCAATTCGCTTAAATTTAACTGCTAATGCTTAAATATTGGGTGGGAATGTTTTAGAGACGGAAATGACGTCTCTTAATGCTTACGACTTAAAGCTTAAATACCCTTAAAGCAAGGTTGTAGACCAGGACGAATTTGATCAAAATGATTATTTTAAATTTGTGTCTTTCCTTAAAGAAGCCCACACACTTGGAGCCCTTTTACCTTTTTTTAAAAGGATAATTATATTTGGTCACTAAAATGTTATTTGATGTAACATAGACTAAGTGATATTTTATTTTAAAGAAAAAATAATAAATCCAAGATAAAACTTTTGATCAAATTCAACTTAAATAATATGTACCTTTGGATGGAAAAAATCACATTTACTTATGTATCAAATAAATTCAAGATAATACTTTTTATAAAATTTAAACTAATTCAACATAGGTAATATATATGTGTAAGCTTCTTTCAAAAAGCAAAAAATCACACTTTTGATTCAACCTAAATACATACATATCACTTTTATTTATAAATCAAATAAATCCAAGATAAAATATTTTTCAAATTTAACCTATGTTGTAACATAGATTAATTAAAGCGAATATTTTAATCATTGATTAATAAATTGCATTATGCACAAATACAACTTTATTGTGTAAAAAGAACGTTTACACATAAAACAAATAATCAATCAATGAATTAAACTCGCTTCGAAATTTCTCAATTTTTTAAATATTTATAAGAATTTACATTTATATTAAATTAAAAAAATATATTTAATAAGAATATATACTTAATGTAAAATTAAAATCAAAAAGTAAAATAGCTCTCAGATTTTACATTAGAGTCGATGAGATAGATGAAATGTTGATGTTGTATGATGTAGAAGAATTGGTTAAATGTTACTGTAATTGTTAATCAATATTAATAACTATTAATTATATCTAACAAAATTTCAAATGAATGGTTTTAATAATACTATTTTTATTCTTTACTAGTAACATATAATTGTTGATATCTTGGTGATAAAAGTAATACCTTGGTGATGGTTAGAATAGTTCTTATCCTTACATTATCATTGACAATTACAGAAATAATACACATTTTACATCACGCAACATCTCATCTACCTCATCGACACTAGTGTAAAATCTGAACTATGTTACTCTTTGATTAACTATATTTACACTGGTGTCAATGATTAATTGACAATTACAGCAAAAAAATACACAATTTTACATCACACAACATCTCATCTAATTCATCGACACAAGTGTAAAATCCTAACGAACAATGATTAAATAGATGAGATGTTAAAAATCATTAAATAAATTATTTAACCTCCACTACACATGGAATGAGTCCCAGATGCGCACAGTAATAAACGGACACAGCAAGCTGAGTGAAACGGACACAGTAACAAACGGACACAGACCAAACGGACACAGTAATAAACGGACACAGTGCGAAACGGACACAGTAACAAACGGACACAGTGCGAAACGGACACAGACCAAATGCGCACAGAGCGAAACGGACACAGTGCGAAACGGACACAGACCAAATGCGCACAGAGCGAAACGGACACAGTGCGAAACGGACACAGACCAAATGCGCACAGAGCAAAACGGACACAGTGCGAAACGGACACAGACCAAATGCGCACAGAGCAAAACGGACACAGTGCGAAACGGACACAGACCAAATGCGCACAGAGCAAAACGGACACAGTGCGAAACGGACACAGACCAAATGCGCGCAGAGCGAAACGGACACAGTGCGAAACGGACACAGACCAAATGCGCACACTGCACATGCGCACGGACCAAATGCATACACGGAAAGTCGCAAACCCATGTGATGCAGTGAATGCTTTGCACGCACACACACGCACACACACACACACGGGGGGGGGGGTGCAAGGGGGGCCTTCGGCCCCCCTCCCGCACCCACCCCGTCCAAGTCGCTAACCTATGTGGACTTTACTCTGCTTGCAATGTACATGGATTGCATTTGGTCCGTGCGCACGTGCAGTGTGCGCATGTGCAGTGTGCGCATTTGGTCCGTGTGCAATTGGTCCGTGCGCATTTGGTCTGTGTCCGTTTCGCACTGTGTCCGTTTCGCTCTGTGCGCATTTGGTCTGTGCGCATTTGGTCTGTGTCCGTTTGTTACTGTGTCCGTTTGTTACTGTGTCCGTTTATTACTGTGTCCGTTTGGTCTGTGTCCGTTTATTACTGTGTCCGTTTGGTCTGTGTCCGTTTGTTACTGTGTCCGTTTCACTCAGCCTGCTGTGTCCGTTTATTACTGTGCGCATCTGGGACGCTCCCTACACATGTCACTTGACACGAGCTGACCCGTGGCCCGAGCAACCTATATGTGATTATAAAATTTTAAAACCCATTATAAAATTAAAATAAAATAGCTCTCTGATTTTATATTAGTGTCGATGACTAGTGAGAGATGAGATGTTGTATGATGTAAAAGAATTGTGTATTGATTAAATGTTGCTGTAATTATCAATCAATATTAATAACTATTAATTAGATCTAACAAAATTTCAAATGAATGGTTTTAACAATACTATTTTTATTCTTTACTTTACTAGTAACATATTATTGACAATTACAGCAATAATATATGTTATTCTCTAATTAATTAATTTTACATTGATTATTAATGGTGTCAATGATTAATTAGTTGACAATTACAGCAATAAACCAATACATAATTTTACATCACATACCATCTCATCTATTTTATCGACACAAGTGTAAAATCTTAATGTACTATGTTACTCTCTGATTAATTATTTCTTAATGTATTACTCTCTGATTAATTATTAATTTTACATTGGTGTCAATGATTAAATAGATGAGATGTTTAAAAAATCAACATAACCTTACACTATACATGTCACTTCGCGTGAGCTGGTAATACATGGCGCGAGATTCGATAATCCCGGGTGCTCGCAAGTTGCGTACTCGCGTAAAGAGCACGGTCGGGCTCGCGCTGCGCTTTCACTTGGCGCGAGCCACTACCGTGTCTCTTGATTATTATCATGCGTGATTAAACGTGAAACGAACCACTATATTTCGTTGGTATGACAGATTCCTTAATAACCTGACGTTCATATAGCACACAACGCCTCTTGTGTCAAAAGTGTGAAAGTAACATTTTCTGATGAGAGATCGAGGACGACGATGACGTTTTTTAAGGGGGGTAAGTCATGTAACGCGCTGAAAATTGAGTGATTTTTTGGAATTTTGTTTGAAGAAATTATACAACCAATTTTTTTGAAATTTTCAGGGTATGTTATTGTAATATTGAACTACTAAAAAAATATTTTTTGATAGAAAAATAATATGTATTTTATAAATAATAATAATGTAAATTTAATGCGTCGACGTTGAAGTCACTTGTCGGCGTGCAATGTAGCGCTGCTTGTATTCATCTGAAACAAAAAAACTAAATAGATTTCTTTTTCGTACGGTTTGCGTTATCGATTGAACCTATTGTTAAAGAAAATAAGGCAAAATTGTAAAAATGGCGACACGTAGAAAAAAAAAATTTATTTTTACGAAAAATTTTCATGTTAATTATGCAATAAAAATAATTTATTTAAACAATACAATTACAAATAAAGGTTCAATTTATGAAGAAAGTATTTATCTAAATGTATGCACAAGGAGAACTTAATCGGATGAATAGTTTTTGAGTTATCTTGCACGCCAATTTTAAAAAAGTAGTTTGGAGAAAAACGCGTTTAAAGTTCGAGTAACAAAATCGTAAAAAAATCGTAATTTATTTTAACTTACCGCAGTTTTTTGCTAATTTGCGATTCCAGGGCCATAGAGCAGATCTTCCTGTTTTTCGAACATTATTCTAACACAGCCAGGTTAACATTTATTACAGAGGGATCGAAAGACTGAGTTTCCGACTCGTCTACATGAATGCTCCGCCCAATTCGATCGTTCACTTTTCGACGAAAATAACATAGAAGGAACTCTCAAATTGGTTTCTACTATTTTTTTTTCATATTCTACGGAAAATTTTCTATAAATTTAAGCAAGAAAAAAAAATTGCTAAAAAATTTTGCTTTACATGACTTGCCCCCCTTAAATGAAAATTTTTATATTTGGACTTTGTGTCGTGATATCTCTTCTCATAGAGTACGTAGAGGAAAAATAAAAATAGTTTTGTTATACAAATCGATCCCAAACTTTCAATTGAGCCTAGTTAAAACTCGATCCGTTTAGCCGTTTCTGAGATCCGATAATCTCGGGTGCTCGCAAGTCGCGTACTCGCTTTCACTTGGCGCGAGCCACTACCGTGTCTCTTGATATTAGGTACAAAAACGATAAAAGAATAAAATATGTAAATTGTTTTTAGCACTCACCAAACACCAAGTTACATGTAACGTTCCTGTTAGTTGTAATTTCCCACTCAACAATGTAATTGTAATATAACACACGTGTTATATTACAATTACATTGTTGAGTGGGAAATTACAACTAACAAGCACGTTACATGTAACTTTGTGTTTGCTGGGGCAAGATCTATTACAACAAGCCGCTCGGATGAGTTCAAAGAAACAATACAATGCATGGGAGCAACGATGCGAAAAATATCTTAAGTCGCTGAAAGAGCATAGCCGAATTAAACGACAACGATTATCAATTAGATTCAAACAATCGATTGTTGCTCGTATCGCACAGCTGAAAAGTATAAAAGAATCAGCGTGTGGACGATTTGTGCAGAATATAACGCGCGAAATGACAACGCGAGATATAAGTGTCATGAAATAGACATGGCTTTCACCAGTCGTATCAACTGATGCTGTTATCAACATCAAGCACATTGAACCGCGACAGTTTCTATAAGATTCCAAAAACATTGTGCTCGATCGAGTGCGAGACGCTCTAGAAAGATACAACGATATAAAAGTGTAAAAAAACACCACGTTTAACAGTGTGTTTGTAACAAATGAAAAACATGTCAATAAGAGTATTACCGCGAAAAACAGCGATCTCTTTAGAACAGACTTGAATGAGTGATACGAACGGTGTGTTATCGAGCCTACCTTAGCGACGCTCGAAAAATTTCATGAACGCGATAATGGATGGTTGCTGTCGCCTCACGAATTTAACGTGAAACAAGTGTAAACGTGAACAAGTATAATCCTATGCGTGCGGGACATCATTGCGTGACATTATTGTGGGATATAGTAACGAAGCGTGCGGTTGTTAGCGTGAAATCAACAGACTTTGCATGCTTCGCGTGATCGGTAATGCTGCAGAATACAAAGCGGCCGCTCTCTATCCCATAGAAAGACATAGTGAAAGAACGTCGTCGTATCCGCATTATAAAAAGATTCTGAATTTCGAATGATATTGAGTTTTTAATCGCTCTGAAAGACATTGGAAAATTTGAAAGGCTCAACATCATTTCAGTCAACGTCTACGAGATCAGAAAGAATAAAATTCTTCCGCTGCGGCTCTCCAACGACAAGAAGGGAAAGCACACTAATTTGCTATACGTTCAAGATCCGCGCGAAGACAATGTGGGGCACTCTGACCGATCGTTATCGTGGTCCCGCACATTCGCTTTACAACTTAAATTACAAAAATATGTTGTACATACAGGTTATTTTCCATAATTTCCATTTATCCAAATAGGATTCACACTTTATTATCAAGGAAATAACCACAACGTTCAAAGGGAATATCGATGTAGTTCCCATTACAAAAGAAAAATACATTTCTTTCACTAAACATGTCATAGATACTGCTGATGAATTAGACCCACACAATCACGCAAAGTTACGATTCAGATTTGTATAAATTTCTCAATACTAGTCTCAAAAAATTGACATTATTTCTAGATAAAAAAAAACTAAAAATTGTATGTTCTAAGTTTTTACACTTATCTAACAAAAAATTTGATTTACTGACTCGAAAAGGAGTATTCCCATACGAGTACGTTAACTATGTCGCAAAATTGAAGGAAACGCGTTTGCCACCGCGCGAATCATTTTAGTTCGTTGACGGGCGATACCGTGTCCGAAAGTGATTACGTGCACGCCGAGAACGTGTGGCATTGGTTCTCCGGTCAAACGCTGGGCGAATACAGCAATCTGTATATTTAAAAACGGACATGTTGTTAGCCGACGTTTTTGAAAATTTTTGCGCTAAATGTATCGAAAGTTACGGTCTTGACCTTGCGCATTGCTATACATTACCAAGTTTCACGTCAAACGCTATGCTTAAATATACGCGCGTTAATTTCGAGTTGCTCACCGCCATCGATATGGTAATGTTTATCGAGCGCAGTATACGTAGAGGTTTGAGTCAATGTTCCGACAGATATGTGCAGGCTAACAATAAGTACGTGCGGACGTAAGACCCATCAAAACTATCGTTGTACTTTATGTATTTGTATCATTAATTTGTACGGATAGGCAATGTGTCAACCGTTGCCCTATGGAGAATTTCGACAGATCGAAGACGTTTCAAATTTTGACGTAAACTCGATTGCTGTTGATTCACCCACGGGATACATTCTCGAAGTCGATCTGGAGTATCCGCAACATCTGCACGATCGACATACTAACCTATCTTTCTGCTCGACGAGTGATAAACCGCCCGGCAAGCGAGAATGTAAACTTTTAGCGATGTTGCACTAAAAAAGTGTTATGTCATTCATTATCGTAACTTACAGCAATGCACTCGGCACGATCTCCGTGTAACACAAATACACCGTGTGTTACAATTTGTTTAATCCGCCTGGCTCCACGATTATATAGGGGTAACACACAATTCCGTACCCTCGCCAAAAACGAATTCGAAAAAAATTTATATAAATTAATGAATAACGCTGTATTCGGAAAAACTATGGAGAATGTGCGCAATTACGTCGATGTAAAACTTTTGACAAAGTGGGCAGGACGATACGACGCGGAGTCAGTGATCTCTAAACCGAATTATCACAGCCGTAGTACTTTTGCGGAAAATTTAATCGCCGTCGAACTCCGAAAACACGAGATAAAATTCAACAAGTTGATTTATGTAGGTATGTGTATACTAGACATATCGAAAATCTAATTGTACGAATTTCACCACAAGTGCATGCTACCGCTGTACCATGACAAATCTAGAGTCATGTACACAGACACTGACAGTCTCGTGTACTACGTCGACAATGCGTACAATGTGCCTCTCGCTAAAGTTCCCAGGCTGATGAAGCACGAGAACAACCGATAATGACCGAGTTCGTTGGACTCAGAGCGAAAATGTATGCGTCAAAGATGGACGGAAAGAATGATATTAAAAAGGCGAAACGTATAAAGTGTAACGTTGTCGCAAGAACGATAACATTCAACGACTACACGCGATGTCTGCGAGACGAGAGATAACATGTTATCAATAGGAGCGTCCCGTTTGCCCACGTCAATATGGCCACGTCACTACTGTACATGAGTTTGCGACTTGGACGGGGTGGGTGCGGGAGGAGGGGTCAAAGCCCCCCTCTTGCACTCCCACCCGCGCGCGCGCGCGCGCGCGTGTGTGTGTGTGTGTGTGCGTGTGTGTGTGCGTGCGCGCGCGCGCAAAGCATTTCTCTGCACCACATGGGTTTGCGACTTTCCACGCTAAACAAAAAAAAATTGATTAATATTGACGTGGGCAATATTGACGCGAGGCCAATAATGACGTGACCAATATTGACACGTGGCCAATATTGACGCGTGACCATTATTGACGTGGGCAATATTGACGTGTCCAATATTGACGCGCGGCCAATATTGATGTGGCCAATCCACCCCGTGGTCAATCGGGATCGTGGCCAATATTGACGTGGTCAATATTTACGTGGCCAATATTGACGTGACCAATCGGGACCATGGCTAATATTGACGTGGGCAAACTAGTGCCACTTTTATCAATCGTGCATATCTAATCTGTACGAAGCATACACAGTATCCGAAACGGCCATCGCTCTGAGTCTATACGATGATAAGCGGTATCTCGTATTTGATTTGATAGAGACGTTGCCGTGGGGACATTATCGAATGCTCCTATAATATATTTTGTATTATATTGTACATTATAACACAATACTGTGACGTGACAACTGCGGGCTGTTGTCCGTCACAAAAGCCTTAGTAGCCATTACGTGTTTACATCACGCGGGTCCTGAGTTCTACCGCTCGGAAGCGGCCGCGGAAGCGTGACGCGTCATATTTTCTGTGTGTGTTGTTCCGTGTGTTGTCTTTCA
Source organism: Monomorium pharaonis (assembly GCF_013373865.1). Lineage (NCBI taxonomy): Eukaryota > Metazoa > Arthropoda > Insecta > Hymenoptera > Formicidae > Monomorium > Monomorium pharaonis. Next base: position 18,623,957 of record NC_050470.1, read on the forward strand.
TTAAATTTTTTAAATTTTTGCGAGCGTTGCCTCGCGAGTGCGGCGGAAATCGGTGACCAATAGGAACTTGTCTTGTAACTTTTGACGTCTCGTCTCGGTGGAGGACATTCCCGGGAGTTGTGGAGTGAGCTGCCGACGAGAGATTTACGGAGACCCCTTTCGAGCGGGGGCCAGCAGGTCGTACCGTCTTTTACTTTGCTTGCAATTTTTCAGCACATTAAAAGATTTTGTTACTGTTGCCGAATTACGATTGCAGGATTCAAGGAAGGCACGTAAGAAGGATGCTCTGACGGCGGTTAGGGAGCAGATTCCGCAAGAATCCCGGCAAGGACCACGCGGATAGACTACATATTTTCCGCCCATGAAGAGGTGAAGACCACATCCCGGTGACAGAGGTTGCGTCCGGCTAAGAGACGAGGAGCCGCTGCCGATAAGGAAGCGCGAAATTCACGTGCGCAAGGTCCCAAAAATTCGATCACTGTGCCTAGGATCCACCAGCAAGGGGTGGTAGCGCACGTTACGCGTTACGCGCATATTGAGTCAGAAAATCGCGGCCAATAAGGGTCCGGCTTATCATAGGCAAGATGGGCCACGTCGCCGAACAGTCCCCGCAGGATGAAGGATCGAACATCTGGTTGCGGATGACGTGTGAGTGTCAATGATCCCAAGCTACCAAATTGTAAGAGAACGCAGGAACCGTGACCCGGGAGAAGCAGAGGAGGAATCAACTCGGTGAGACGAACATCGTCAGATTATTGTAAAGCCGCCGATTTCGAGATTGGGCGAGCGGCGAAAAATCACGGATGTATTAGGATGCGTTTCCATCGAGCTCGTCACGCGTCGCGTCATCCTTCGCGTCCAATCAAAACATCCATTATATTTTGTTACAATAAAATGGGACATTTCGATTGAACGCGAAGGATGTCACGCGTGACGCTGAGCGCGTAAGGGTGCATGCCAACTGAGCGTTGGCATGCACCCTTAGTCTTTTCGTTGTTAACGTAGAGTTACGTAGAGCTCGCGAATTTTCTGCAATTTCATCGTCTCGCTCGATCACGCCCGCCCGCATGAATTCGATATATTCCGTTCTTTTTGTTGTGTTTGCGTTGCATGCGTGTCCCGATCCGCAGCCGAGTCATTATTGTATTTGTACCGTACTCGTGTCGCGAACTCTTGCGTGATTGCGTTTTCGTCAAAATAAATGTATTTGTCTCTTACCGTCTCACTAGCAAGCGAGTAGTAATTGTCGCGCACGTTATTCGCGGGATATTATATTGTACGAAAGAACACGAGTTCGTCGCGTGTTGCGCGGGCTTCGAGATATTGTTTGTCCCGATCGCCCTGGCGAGACCGTTATCTTACTGGGAATTCGGCGTCTACCAACAACGCATAGTAAGGTATAGACGAGCCAGAGAATCTCCGCGTACGTAAAATAACGTTCCTAATAATTATTCCGTGTTCGAGAGATTATGATCTCGAGCGATCGTCCGCTCGTCGCGCACGTGAATTGTGGTCGCCACCCGACCGAGCGTTAAGAGTCTGTAATTATTTAAATCGTGAAATATATTTGTTATTCTTGTTTGTTCAATTAATGTTGTGTTCGCGATATTTCTCTCGCCTTCCCGATTCCATCCGCCCGCACCGAACCTCCCCCTCAACCATTTTTAGAACTGAGTAGCTGGCTGTCAGAACCGCCGTTGCCCTAGTCACCTACGAGGCCTGTCCTTTTTCTGCGACTTTATTAATTGATAATAATTTCCCGCGGCATGCGAAGAAAGTGGTACGCTTAACGTACCTGGCACCCAATCTTATATTCTAGCGACAACACGAAAACATGGTCGCCCCGACACCCGGGAGGCTCAGGGCCGCGACCGGGGAGGCAAAGTTGGCTGTCGCTCGCGAGCACGGTTACAATACGTATTTTATATTTTGCGTTTTATGTATTGTTTGCAAAATTTTTTGTATTCTGTAATTCATAGTTTATGGTTTGCATTTTGTATTTCACATGTATTTTAATTTTAAAACTTAAGAAATGAGATTTTTACATGTTACATATTCAGGATGATGATGATGGAAGTATAATATTAGTTGATACTAAGCCGGTTCTGACTACGGAACTTTATGGGGGGGGGGGATACGGGTGTGGCGGCGGAACTCATTGGCGTGGGGGGGCATGACGTCACGCGGATCGGAGAGTCTCGCGGCGCGCCAAGATGAGTTTGAAAGGGGGATCGCGTTTTGCAGTCACATTTCGGGGTTCGCGCTAGCCGCCGTCGCCACCGCAACTATCGCCGCGGTACTCCACACCCATCGCCGCCACCGCCACCATAGCCATGATGTTAGCTCTTTAATCTAATTTATAATAAGAGCATGAGAGTGTGAGAGAGAATGAGCAAGAGAATGAGTAACATGAGAGAACGCGTGAATAGCACCGTGATGGAAAGTGTGAACGCGAGCGAACGTGAGTGTGATAGGAGCGAAAATATATCTAGGATGGAATGTGTGGAAGTAAAGAAATATAACATGGAAAAATATGCAATAAGTAAGCAATTCTGTTGCGTTTTTGAATTATTTTTTTATTTTTTTATTAAGATAATTTATAAGATAATCATAGTAGATAATAATATATATAATACGAGATAATATATAATAATATAACATAAAATATACGATTATACTGCAATAATAAAACAATATAAAATAATATATATGATAACACAGGCACACAAAAAAGTGGTTGTTCCGACGGACCAGACGGGGGTGCCTCGTTTGGACACAGTACAATTGGACACAGTGCAGATAGACACGTTGCAAATAGACACAAACTAATATACACATTCAAATGGACACGGTTTGTTTGGACACGGGAATTTTGTACACCGTAAAGTTGTACACCGTAAAGTTGTACACTGTACATTTCTATACCCTTTTGCTTAGGGCACTTCTACCGATGAGGGGGGCCAAAAGCTCCTCCTTGCACCGCCGTGTGTGTATGTGCGTGCGTGCGTGCGTGCGTGCGTGCGTGCGTGCGTGCGTGCGTGCGTGCGTGCGTGTGTAAACAATTTTATAACTCACAAGGAAACCTTGCGAACCCGAAAATTCTGATTTTAATGAAACTTGGCATAAATGTAGAGGAGGTAAATACATTAATTTAGAAATTCTCTATTTTGGTTCAAAAACGGCTTGAAAGGGTGGAACCACCTTTCAAAGTTGAGACATTTTTGCGTTTTCTCGAAATATCTCGCAAACTAAGCAAAAAAAAGTGTTTTATACAAAAGTTTCACAACATAAATACCCCTATTTAACTATACTATTTATTTTTTCAGAAAAAATATTATTTTTCGAAGAAAGTTTTTTTTCTAAATTTTTTTTTGAAAAAATAACATAGTTAAATAAAGATATTTATATTGTAAAACTTTTGTATGAAACATTTTTTTATATTTTGTTTAGTTTGCGAAATATATCGAAAAAACGCAAAAATTACTCAACTTTGAAGGGTGGTTTCACTTCTTCAAACCGTTTATAAGCACCAACTAAAAATTTCTAAATTCATGTATTTACCCCCTCTACATTTATGCCAAGTTTTATTAAAATCAGAATTTTCGGGTTTGCGAGGTTCTCTTGTCAGTAGAAAACGGTCGAAGACGAGCATTAAAAACGGTTGGTAGATTTAATTTATTGAGAATTTAATTTCAATTCAACATCGCTTATTGATGAGGAAAAAACCAATGAAACACTGAACTATTGGATAAAATATACTTTAATATTCTTGAATCATTGAAAAAATGATAGTTCTCGTAGTTGTGAAGTTTCTTTTATCTGTCCAAGTAAGATAGCAGTATGAGAGATACATTGTAAATATTATGTTAGACATAAATAAGCGCCAAGCGTCTGAGATGATACCAATCAACAGCAAATCGTTGTCGGGAAAAGAGATACATTAATTCGATAATTTTATCCATATTCTGAGTTAAATTTTAAACTATAACATTGACGTAATTCATTGTGACTACAAATAAATTAACTTCCTAATTAATCGACGGCACGAATTATTTGTGAGTTTATGATTTAGTGTACTTATATTAAAATTTTGATATAGCATTATCCGACAAATCGCGGCATTACACACTTATATTTCACAGGATATTTATCGGTATATCTCCTATTACACATTTGACAACAAACATAGAATCGGAGAATGGTATGTGAATCCTTTTTCCCGGCAATGACTGACAGAATGCATCAAAATTGGTCATTCATCAAAAAAACTCAGAAAGACCTCACAATCATACATTACTAAAGAGCAGACATTAATAATTGGCGAAGATCCACATAAGTTGCGTTTTGTATATTTTTCACATGTTTATCATAATGTCATGCATTGTATATATGTCGATATCCAGATATTATTTGTGTACTAACGGACATTTGAGTAGTTCTTACGGTCACATTATACGCTGAAGAAGGACAAGTAAGTCCGAAACTGTACGTTTTATCCTCATCGGTTTTTTCCTCATCAATAAGCGATGTAAATTGAAATTAAATTCCCAATGAATTAAATCTACCAACCGTTTTTAATGTCTTCGACCGTTTTCTACTTATAAGTATATATATATTATGCTTATGCATCTTACAAGCTAGTGAATTTTATTATTAATTAATTTTATAATCCGTTTCCACACAAAAAATTTTTTTTATATTTCCATTTTAAGTATTCATTAATATCAAGTGAAGGCTGACTCGTATCAGTCAGTTTTTACACACACACACGTGTAACGGATGGTTTGGAGTCAAAAAATACTGGGGAATTGACGAAGCCCAGAGTCCTGATCTCCATTACACACACACACACACAAAATACAAAACACAGAATCTGGTTTGTAGCTAGATAAAAAATAATTTAGTGGAAAAACGCTAATTTATCACTTTATTTATTTAAATATTTTTGCATAAACAAAAAAATTAAAAAATTTGCTCTCAGTTTTTTTTTCAGAATTTATTTCCGAGTATTTCTGTTCAAAGATCATGCAAATCGGTTAAAAAATACGACCTGTATCCTATTTTTAACAGAATATTGTTCGTTTTTACCACTGCGCCGTGCCGCGGAATAACCGAGAGGCAGGGCCGTTCCAAAGAAAACCTATTGCATTGAATGTATATCTAGGTTTTTCATTCACACTAATATTTGGGTTAAAAAATAAAGACAAAAACTTTTCAATTTGCTCTCGTAATATTTATTCAATTCTTCTTATTGGACACCCGGTGGGTCAATTGGACTAAATATAAACAGAAATTAGACTTATATTAGCTTGCATACATATTGCTCAAATATTGTCTACAATGTTGAAAACGTTATTTAGTCAGTCTGAAACTTGTCTGATTTATTCCAAGACAAACTCAGTAAAAAAACAAATTGAAAAATTTTGCACCGTTTCCGTGTAAATTACTAAAACTCCCAATCTAGTGTCACTTAATTTCTGTGATAATCTTGTAAGCGTGGTCACTCAAGTTACGTCTATTATAGCATTGTTAACTTTTGCAATCAGAAAAACGGTTACCTATCCTTTTGTTAACCACCGGTAATGTTGCTTGACCGAGAAGATTGTATATGCGAACTGACTTTATGATGATCCATAAACACTTGATACTTATGAATACATGTTATAGATCAATTCAATAAATATTGCCAAGAAGATAACATATATAGTTAAACTATATTTATACAAACACGAAATAAACACGCACACACGCACACGCACACGCGCGCGCACACACACACACACACATACACACACAATTAATCAATTAATTACTTGACACTATAGTCTTGGTTAATGCACTTCCAATGTAAACACAATAATATATATTATTCAATCGGTAAGTTAATTATTCAACCTATTAATGTTTTAAACACAAAAATTGCCTATTTTGGGAAACACAAGACTATGAAAATTAATTACACGTATTGATATATGACATTGGCATTATATTAACATAAAAAATAAGTGTAATCAATATATGCTTTTTATTGGAAAATCTTGACCAATGTATTTCCAATGTAAATGCAATATCGTATAAATATTGATATGTAATATTGGCAGTACATTTATTATGTAACCAATATTCACATTTTATTGGGAAATCTTGGCTAATGCATTTCCAATGTAAATGCAATAAATATAATTATTGATGTGATATTAGCAGTACATTAGCACTTATTTTATATTCAATATTGAAATTATCTTGGCCAATACTTTTTCAATATAAACCTATTATTAAAAATCAATTAATGTACATTGTATGATATTAGTAATAAGGTACCTAATATGCTTCACCTAAACTTTGGAGATTCTTCGAATTTGTTGATGAATACGAAATTGAAAAAAGGATCATATTAAAATAGAAAACATTTCTGAAACTAAAAAAAAGTATTAAATATTTTCAATTATTTATATAAGTATAGTAAAGAATTTGAAAAAAGATAATACTTAGGCGATGTTGATTAGAGTGAGTCCCAGATGCTCACAGTAATAAACGGACACAGAAGGCTGAGTGAAACAGACACAGACCAAATGCGCACAGACCAAATGCGCACGAACCAAATGCGCACGGACCAAATGCGCACAGTTGCAAACCTATGTGGTGCAGAGAATGCTTTGCACACACACACACACACACACACACACACACACACACATGGGAGGGGATGCAAGGGGGGCTTTGCCCCTCCCCCTCCCGCACCCACCCCGTCGATAGAGATGCCCGAAAAGTCGCAACCCATGTGGTAAGTTTATTAGTTACTGTGTCCGTTTGGTCTGTGCGCATTTGGTCCGTGCGCTTTTCACTTAGCCTGCTGTGTCCGTTTATTAGGGAGCATCCCAGATGCGCACAGTGATAAACGGACACAGTAGGCTGAGTGAAACGGACACAGTAACAAACGGACACAGACCAAATGTGCACAGAGCGAAACAGACACAGTAACAAACGGACACAGACCAAATGCGCACAGAGCAAAACGGACACAGTGCGAAACGGACACAGAGCAAATGCGCATACTGCACATACGCACACTGCACGTGCGCACGGACCAAATGCAATCCATGTACATTGCAAGCAGAGTAAAGTCCACATAGGTTAGCGACTTGGACGGGGTGGGTGCGGGAGAGGGGTCGAAGGCCCCCCTTGCACTCCCCCATGTGTGTGTGTGTGTGTGTGTGTGTGTGCGTGCGTGCGTGTGTGTGTGTGTGTGTGTGTGTGTGTGTGTGTGTGTGTGTGTGTGTGCGTGCGTGCAAAGCATTCACTGCATCACATGGGTTTGCGACTTTCCGTGTGTGCATTTGGTCCGTGCGCATGTGCAGTGTGCGCATTTGGTCTGTGTCCGTTTCGCACTGTGTCCGTTTCGCTCTGTGTCCGTTTATTACTGTGTCCGTTTGGTCTGTGTCCGTTTGTTACTGTGTTCGTTTCACTCAGCTTGCTGTGTCCGTTTATTACTGTGCGCATCTGGGACGCACTCGTTTATTATTGTGCGCATCTGGGACGCTCCCGTTGATTACATATATATTTAATGTGGCTCAGCTATGTATTTTCCTCTTTTTTGTAAACATTTTTTGAAAAGATGACAAATGAAAAAAAACATGTTTAATTAAGCATTTATTAACATGCAATGTAGGCCGCGGATAAGCATTCGGTGAACTGTAAACTGTAACCAAATAATAAGATCACGCAACACCGAACGCGACAATTAAAAATAAGCACACCGACCTAATTAGAATAAGATAAGCAGAATTCGGACGCAGCAGCCTTGCCGAGTAGCAGGAATGCTGATCGGCAAGCATGCCCGCTAACCCAGAAAGCTGGAATAAAATGAAAGCGATCGGAGACAGGCTCAGTTAAAATCGATCTGTCAAGTAATGCTGTCGCGTAATTGTTAACTGTCGCGTAATCTGTCGCGTGAAGTGACTTGGTAAAATAAAGTGTACATACTATCCAAATCGTGAGTGCCTTATTGAATCCCAACCCCTGAGGATGCACTTTCGAACGAGCAGAGTGCATTCAACAATAAGAGACCAGTGGTACGGAGGCCCCGGGCGGAGGACGGACCCCCAACGTGCACGGAGCGGCACACTGTGTAATTTGTTGTGTAACTATTTGAAAATGGGAGGTGAGCTAAATTGGATACGTGGTCATATTGTGTACAAGTATCTTATATTTGCATTTATGGTGCAACCAATATTGGCGCTACCCTGAGAAAAAAATGGCTAATGCATTCCCAAAAAAACCAATTTAATCAATGTTCGCTAATGTTTCGCCAATATATTCCCTGTCAAAAAAATCCCTATGGATACCACATGGAAATTCATACCAGTTTTCATAATGATTTCAGTATTGAAATCAGAACTGAACTTAGAAATCAGAACTTAGTCTGAAATCGATCCAAATTTTTCATGCGGAATTCCGTATTGATTTCGCTACGAAAATCTATACACAATTCACAGGGAGAAAGGAAAAAATGTTATCAATATACAATCAAAGTATTAATGTTACACTTTATTGGTTTATATATCTTACTTAAATAACATAGTTCTATAGACTCTATGTTAGATTCGCCTAGGAAGCATATTTTTTAACAAGCACGCTTTTTTTACTCGTTTATTGTCTCTCATGAAAGCTCGTGTCGAACATTTAGGTTATTATACATAGGTTATATATTAATGTTACAATCACGGCTTAGCTATACTACGGTCACGGCGCGTGGCGTTTTTCCTTTACGGAAAAAACACTAAAAATAATATTTAAAAATATACTCAAGTTGAATATAATTTGAGACAAGGGAAAACGCTCAATTCAGCGTAAACATACAACTTGAGTGTTCGCTCTTTAAAATATTTTTAATTAGAGTGTTACTCTCAACTCGGATGTTCGCCATCTAATTAAGAGTTAATTTCAGTGTTTATTTTAAATTTAAAAGTAACACTGAAATTAACACTTAATTAAATGGCAGACATGCAAGATAAAAGTAATACTCAAATTAATACTTAAAACCAGCTAAATACTCTAGCTAAATATTTATTTTAGATATTTGTTTTATGTCTATTTCTTTTTTTACTTTTGTTTTTATTTAATATTTTCTAATCTAATGTTTCAGAGTGCACACTCAATATTAAGTGTATATCTTCAACCAATAGATGTTGAGTGTACATCTCCAACATTTCAATGTTCACACATTATATATATACTTATTGAGTGTCATACTCAAGTGTTGAAAGTATACTTTTAAATATTCAGTATTTAAACTCAAACTTTAGTATGAACACTCAATCATTGGGTGTACAACACACTCAATGTTCGAGTAAAAACACGTATACACCTAAATTTAAGAGTAAAATCGAGTATAAACACTCAATTTTGAGTGTAAACTCTCAAAATTAGAGTATTTTTTCCGTAAGGGTAGTAACAGTTATCATTACTAAACCTCTGATCTCACGGAGTGTTCCAATTTACGCACATGCAACAACTTTGTGTTAACAACTGCACTACAAAATAAATGTAAAAGAAAAAAATAAAAAGAAACAGTTTTAGAAAACTACAAACATGTGAAATGATGGTAATGTTCATTCATAATACACCCAAGCATTACATATTAGTCAAGATGACGTCAACTTGAGGTCAAATAAAACGAAGTCATTTTGACGGCAATTAGTCCCTCGATATTGATCAATTTTTGATGTCATTTGGACGACAAAATAACATCATCATTTTATAAAAATTTATCCACAAATGTGCATAGCTACATAATTATAGTCATAAAAAAAATTTCAATCACAATTTATAATAGAAATGCGATTGGATAGTAACGGGTACAGACGGGAGCGTCCCAGATGCGCACAGTTATAAACGGACACAGCAGGCTGAGTAAAACGAACACAGTAACAAACGGACATAATGCAAAACGGACACAGTAACAAACGGACATAGTGCGAAACGGACACAGTAACAAACGGACACAGTGCGAAACAGACACAGATCAAATGCGCACAAACTAAATGCGCACAGACCAAATACACACCAAATGGACACAGTAACAAATGGACATGGGTTGCGCCTTTTCAGGGCGCCCCTACCAACAGGGTGGATGCGGGGAATAAGGCCCGATTACGCACATGAGCGAATCGACACAGTAGTATTTCCCGATTGGACACAATCCCGTTTGGACACGGACTCAATTGAACACAGACCTGATTGGACACGGACCCAACTGGACACGGACTTGATTGCACACGGACCCGATTGCACACCGACCCGATTGCACACGGACCCGATTGCACACCGACCCGATTGCGCACCGACCCGTTTGCACACGGACCCGATTGCACACGATACGATTCCGCATCGCAGAATAATGCAAAAGCAACCTAGATAGCACAGAAAATTTAACATAAATTTTTATAAATATTTTACAAATTTATTTTAAAAAAATATTTTTTTAAAGTTATATAATCATTTTTCATAAACCATTTAGAAATAATACAAAAATTATTATTAACAATATATGATTATTTGATTTATTTTGTTTGATTTTACAATCATTACAAAAGTTCACAAATTTGGTTCTTCTCATTCTATCCTTTCTCTTCTCCTTGTTTGCTTTCTGTACTCCTCCTTGCCAAGCCGTTTCTTACACGCCTCCACCCTTTGATCTCACCTCCGTTTCCTCCCTCTTTGCTTTTCCTCTTAACCATTCCAATTGTCGTATTCTGGACCTCCTTTCCGCTATCTTTTTCATCGTTTCCTCCCAGTTCTCCTAATGTCCTACTGCACTTATTCCGCATTCTTCCATTATATGCTTTATTGTCTCCTCAGCCTTTTCACATAGTCTGCATTTTCTATTTTCTTCCTTTTCCCAATATCTATTTGCTCTTGCTTCGTTTCCCATTCTGTTCCTTGCAATTATTATCACCTCTTTCCTACTTAGATTATTGTCCTCCCTCAGATATCCCGGCGTCTCTTCCTGGTTGTTCACTGTCCATTTTAACTCCTTACAATATTTGGAGTTTATTAACTTGGTTTCGCTTTCCATTCTGTTCCTTGCTCTTTCTCTTGCTATTATTTCTTTCCTCACCTCCTCTCTTTCTCCTATCTGACTTTCATAATTGTTCTTTGTCCAACCTAATTCCATTAATCTTCCTTTTCTCTCTTCTTCGTTTTTTCCTTTTGCATTTCTCTTCATCCATTTCCAGCATTCTTTCAGTAAAGTTCCTTCTTCTTTCTTGATCCTCTCTTCAAACCTTATTGCTCTTTCAAATGCCTTCACTCCCAGTTTTTCTCTTCCCTTCTTCTGTTTCCCTCCTAATTAGATAACCCAATGTCTCTCTAGCCTTAGAGTCCATCTTATGTATCTTTCTTGCAGAGCCTCTATATCCTTATGTTTTTTCCACCCCCATACTTCCACTCTTAGTATAGAATACTATACTTCTTACCATGACCTCAAACAGTTTCATCCTTTTCTCCCAGCTGTTCCTGAATATTCTTTCTCCGAGACTCCATGGCCTTCCCTTCTACCTTCCCCATGGCCCTCTTTGCTTTTCCTATTTGTACTTTTATGTGTTCCTCATTTCTGTTGTTTCTTTTCATTGTAAAACCTAGATATTTAAATGTTTTCACCTTCTCTATCTCTCTTCCTCCCCACTTCCATGTTCTTCTCTTCTCCCTTCCTCCTGCTTTCTTGAATACCATTATTTTAGATTTTTCTTCACTCAGATTCAGCTTCTTTTTCTCTAAATTTTGCAGTTTTATCATCATTTTCTTCAACATCTCTTCCTTCGTTGTCAGAAGAACTATGTCATCCGCATACGTGATCATACACATTCTTTTCTGTCCCATCATGATTTCCGCTCCTTGGACTTTCCCTAGTTCATTTAAATTTGCCAGGCACAAATTGAAGACAATAGGACTAAGTGGGCCTTCCTTGTCTTATCCCCTCTTCCGTTCAGAACTCACCAACTTCCACACTTCCATTCCTTATCCTGCTTTTGGTTTTTTTATAAATTTCCAAAATCCTGTTTTCTAGCCTTCTTTTTATTCCTTTTTTCTTCATCATCCTTTTTATTTCCTCTCTCCCTATCGTGTCAAATGCCGCTTTTAGATCCGCAAAGAATGCAAATACCTTACCTGCCTCTCTTCCTATCTCCTTCTCTACCGCCTTCTTCACCAAGTATATTGCATCAACTGTTCCTCTCCTTTTCCTAAAGCCTTGTTATGTCTCTTCCAACATTTTCTCTCCTTCTAGTTGCTTCTCTAATTTCATTCTGATAATTTCCATGTAAATCTTGTATTTTGTGTCCATTAGCGTGATTCCTCTGTAATTCTTCACCTCATCTTTCTCACCTTTCTTAAAGATCGGTACTATGTCCCCTATTTTCCATTCTTCCGGGTAACCATTTCCTTTCCATGTTTCATTCGGGATTTTTTAAAGACTTTTTCTGAGTCCTGCTGTCGCAAACTTCCAAGTCTCGTTTGAAATTCCGTCTTGTCCTGGTGCCTTCTTCTTCTTCCTCTTCCTGATTGCCTTTAATTCTTGTTCTGTGATTTCCTCTTCTACTTCCTCTTCTTTAACTTTCTCCCATTTTCTGATTTTTCTTTGTCTCTTTCCGTCCAATAATTCTCTGAAGTGTTTTTCCCATGTCTTTGCATCTATCCTTTTACTTATCGTTTCTTTTTTTCCTTCTCTTGTTCACTTCCTCTCAGAACTCTTTACCTTCTTTAATTTTCTTTAATCTTGCCAGTAGCTCCTCTCCTCACAATTCCTTCTTTTTCTTAACCAATTCTTTGTATTCTTTCTTCCTCTCTATGTATTCCTTGCTTCCTATCTTGCTGTTTTTTAACCTCCTAAGCTGTCTTCTCAATTCTTTTTTCTTTAACTTGCATTCTTGATCATGCCATTCTTCTCCTCTTCTTATTTTCCCTTTTATCTTTATTTTTTTCGTGACCATGCATTTCTTGATAATCTCCTTCAACTCGCTCCATCCTATTTTGTCTCCCTTGTTCTCTAATTCTTCTTCTAATTTTACCTGGTATCTTTTTATACTTTCCTCATCCCATATGTATTTGATAATCCATTTTTTTCATTTGGTTCTTCCTCTTCCGTACTCCATCCTATTGTTACTGGGAGGTGGTCCGACTCCATTCTTTCCTCTATCTTGCACGTTTCTATCTTCTCCTCTCCTTCTTCATTTGTTATTACATAATCTATCACTGTCTGTATACACTCTGGTGTATACAGAGAGTCTGTATACACCCTCTGCTGCTGATGTACGTAAAGCTTCCTTCCTCATTTCCTTCCATTCTCCTATTCACAATGTTTAGTCCTTTATTATCCAGCCACTCTAGTAATTCTTCTCCCTCTTCATTTATCACTTTGTCTTTTGAGCGTCTTCTTTTTTCCTTGTATAACTCACCCATCTCTTCTCCTGTTCTTGCATTGTAATCTCCTCCAAATAAGACCACTTCACTTTTTGCTAACTCCATAATTTCCTCCATCATTTCTCTGTTTTCTTTCCTACACTCTCTTATATACGTAACTCCCACATACATCCTTTCTCCTTTTCTTCTTACTTCCTTACCTATAAATTCTTTCCCTTTCCATCTTCTTGCATTTGGGTCCTCTTCATATATGCCTTTTCTTGTAGCCAATGAATGATTCCTCCTTTTGGTCTTCCTTTTCCTGTTTTCTTTCTAGCTGCCACCATCTCCACTTGAATTCATCTTCCAGTTTTTTTCTTACTATCGCCTTTTCCTTATCTTCAAGCCATGTTTCCGTGAATCCTATGACTTCGTATTCTTTTATAAAATTCCAAAAATCTTCTTCTTTTCCTTTTACTCCTGCCACATTCCAGAAAATCATTCTTCCTTCTCTTTTCCTTCCGATCTGCTCTTCTTCCATTTTTTCTTTCTCTTCAATCCTGTTATATTTCTGCTTATTCATTGTTCCCTTATTGCTTGTTGTTCCTTTATCTTCTTCTTTAGTCCGTTTTGGCAAAATCCATCTTATTTTCTCTTTTCTCTCGAAATGTCGCTTCTTCTTCCAGTGCATCCTTTGTTTCATTCCATTTATACCATTTATCCTCTATTTTTAGCTTCCAGAATTTTATCTGTACTCTTTTATTCTCCAGTCTACATCTTTTCGCGTGAACCACTATTTTCTTCTGCGCCTCTCTTTCTTTCTTCATCCTGTCATTATCTATGTAGATCTTTTTGTCTCCCAGCTTTTTTTTATTTTGCATGACCTTATTTTTATCTTCCCATCTTCTGAGTTTAACTTGAATCATTTTCCCTCCATTTATCACTCTTGCTGTTTCAATTTCTGCATTCGTCTCTATGTTGTCTCTTTGAAATTTTTTTACTTCATCTTCTAGATTCTTACACTGACTACTTATCTCCAATCCTTTAATTATCACACCTAGCTTCCTTTCCTATCTTTCTTTTCTTTCCATGATATTCTTGATTTCCTGTATCTTTTTTCTGCTTCACTCAGGTCCGCTCTGACTTCTGTTATTCCCACTCTTGTCCTTGCTTCCAGCATTTCTAGTCTGTTTTTCACTTCCTCTTTATTCGTGAATTTTTCGCTATTTTCTATCCTTTCTTCCAGTTTATCCAGCCTCCTCTTCGTTTCTTCCCGGAATCTTTTATCCTCCTCCCTCATATAGTTTATTTCCTTCAATAGTTCTTCCTTCATTTTTCCCATCTCTCTTCTTGTATTATCTTTTTCTTCGTTAAACCTCTTCAACAGCTCTAACATTATCTTCTTCTCGCTCCTACTTTCCCATTGTTCCTCCATTTTCTCAGTGTTTGTGTCATCCACTTCTCTCTCCACCTCCACTGATCGGACCTCTCCCTCCAATCTGATTGGCCACCCGCCTTCCACTACGCTTCTCTTACTTTTGGCTTTTTGCTCTGCACTTTCCGGTGAGATCTCCCCTCTTTTCCTCTTTACACTGATAAAATCTAGAATCGAGCCGTAACTTTGCGTTCTATCTCTCATCAACCTTTCGGCGTTGGTCGGTCTTCCTCTTCTCTCCTCCTTTCCTTGCTCCCTCTCCGTCCTCGTCACTCCCGCTCCACCGCTACTCCGACCTTCTTCTTCCACCGCACGCGTCTCCACTTGTACTCCTACCGCTACTGCTTCGCGCTTATCCCGCACAACGTCCCTCTCGCTACTCTCCATGCGCCGTGGCCGTAGTACTATCGACTACTCTCATTGCCCTTTTTCCCTCGATTTCTCTCACAGGGGCCCTATGCCCTTTATCTCTTTATCCGTTTCTCTCCTCCTCCCCTCGCTTACTCTTCTCCACTCTTCACCCCACCACTTCCCTCAACTCACCTCTAAAAAATACAATTTTCTCGGAGCCTCTCTCAACCACGTGCAACGCCTACGGCTATCCAACGGGTGTCCGCATTAACAATATATAAAATAAATTTTAAAATGTACTGAAAAATATTTATGGTATATAAACGCGAAATATTTTTTATATTTTTGAATGATAATAGCATAAACATTTATTTATAATATTTTCATAAATATTTATCATAATTTTTTTATACGTGGCAAACTTAGACATAAAAATATGTACAAAATATTTATTATAAGTATTTTTCTTTTTTATACACATTTTATAGTCGCAAACCTATGTTGTGCAAAAAATGCTTTGTGCACACACACACACACACACACACACACACACACACACACACACACACACACACACACACACACATACACATACACATACACACAAGGAGGGATGCAAGACTTTGCCCCCTCCTCCCGTACCCACTCCGTCCAAGTCGCTAACCTATGTACTATCTGCAATGCGGAATCGTATCGTGTGCAATCGGGTCCGTGTGCAAACGGGTCGGTGCGCAATCGGGTCCGTGCGCAATCAGGTCCTTGTGCAATCGGGTCCATGTCCAATCGGGTCTGTGTCAAATCAAGTCCGTGTCCAATCGGGACTGTATCCGATCGGGACGGTGTGCAATCGGGACTGTGTCCAATCGAGTCCGTGTCCAATCGGATCTGTGTCCAATCGACCTCCCGAGAAAGTTACCTGTCGACGGCGCCGTGCACTAACTGGTGGACGAGCGCGCGGCATTTCTCGAAATATCCATGTAAATTCCCTATAAATATTTCTTAATAAATATATTCACAAAAAATATATATTTCGAAGATGAAGGAATTCGTTGTAATGATAAAAAAAAAAACATTGCATCCACGTGGATAATTTGTGAAAAAACCTGCATCCACGTAATCCATGTAAATCACGTGGATTCCACATGAATGTCACGTAACTGTTTTATTAGGGCATGGGCATTAATGTGTTAATCAGTCACTATGTCATAAATACTGACACAGTGAGAAATTATGTGAAATCGACATCGACGTTTTTTTAATCATTATTTCTCACTCGGGTGAGGAGGGGAAGGGCAATCGCTGCGCAAGTAGGCATAGTGCTTTCATTAACGCATTATTTTCAATACATGAAAAATGATTGTATTAAAATTGGTAACAAAAAATTAAGTGAGTTATATAAATATAACTCGAACCTGATCAGGAAACCGATTGCGTAACTTTATTATCTATTAATTAATAAATATTAACTTTTAATTGATGTTTATTAAATTTAATTAATAAACATCTTAATATTAATATTAATTTAATATTAATTTAATATAATAAATTAGTATTTATTATATTATTTTATTAATTTAAATAAAGTTTATATTTATTGCAAATTAATATAAGTATTAATTTATTATTTATTAGTATATATTAATTTAAAAGCATGTTAATTGTAGTTACATGCCATACTTGTTTAAATAAACATTAGTATAAAGATTCTCATTTATAACAAATTATGAAAACCCTTATGCACCACAGTAATTATGAGTTAAATTGATACGTTTAATAAATATATCTTTTGACATAATATAACAAAATTTAATTAGCAATATTTTTATAAAACTTATACTTTTTTTAGATATTTTAGAAGTCCGATCTACGTATAAAGATGAGAAGATAAAGTCAAATTAACCGAGTCAAAATAATTTTCATAATATCGTTTATTTATATATTTACAGATATCACTTTCCCTACACAAATTTATGCAATTAATGCATCATCCAAACACCAGATATGATGAAAGTTAATAAAAAAGTATGAAGTCAAAATAGAATTAAGTTAAAGTCATTTTGAATTAATAACGATTTTCAAGTCAATTTGATATCTTTTTAACATCAAATTGACTAATATGTATTGCTTGGGACACTCACTATTATTTTAATTGTGCAATGTGCAAGAAAAAATTGTGTAAATAAAAATCTTGCTTCTGACGAATTCGTTTTTAGCAAATTTTACGTAGAAAAGAACATGAGTGTATGAAATATGGGTATTTCTTGAATTAACCAAGCGGATCATGTTTTTATCGATATTTGTACGGTACGATGTTTAGTTTCCAAGAAATAAGAGGATTTCAATTTAGAAAACTGTTTCAAATTCGGTGTCTTTCCTTTACTTACTTTAATAGGGTGTACTTCCGAAAGCGACAACCCTCCGATTTTGCTGAAATTTTGTATATAGCTTCTTTTTATCTATTAAATAAGATTCCCAAATGGATTTTGAGCGACGCTTATATTAAGGGGCTACATACACCCAGAGACGTAAAAAATAGGCCTTTTTCTCGATTTTTTTTTTCGAAACGTAATGTATGTAATTAATCCTAGTTTTCTTTATTTTAAAATACATTCTTAGAACATGTTTCAGAATAAATTTGAATTGAAAATATTAAAAAATGGCGGAGATATTGTCCTCGTCGCAAGACCTTGTTGAAAAAAGGTGCTTTGCGGTGCCAATTGCTGTTCGTACAGAACTTATCTGAAACAGACCAGCCTAGAATTTTCTTAAACTGAATGATATTATCTAGTCTTTATCGTAGCCGATTTTTAAAATATCGATTTTTGGCAAAATAGCAGCCGTTTAAAGAAAAAAAGCGATTTTTTTAGGATAAAAATCGGTCGTTTTTTTAACTTAAAAAAAAAGTAAGGGCTCTAAAAAAACGCTACGATAAAGACTGCCTTTTTTTGTGTAGATTAAGCCCTCCAAATTTCAAGTAAATCGGTCCAGCCGTTTTCGAGATATTTTTGGCACGCGTTTTGAAAACATGATTTCGAGAAAAACGCATTTAAAGTTTGACATTCGGTTAAAACGTAGATAATTTTTTTTCCAACTTACATAGAGTCATCCACTCCAGGGCCATACAGTAAACCCTCCCCAGATGTAATGGCATGAAAGGCTTCGATTCTAGCTTGCCGGCGTAATATTCTCGCGTAAGCTATCTGCTGCAAAAGATCAGAAGGCGCTCATCGCGCCGCAGCATTGTCAAACGCGCTTGGACCTTTCTCGCTATATCTCCGACAATTTTTAAGGAATCACTTTGAAACTTGCAAGGAATATTCTCAAGACCTTATACTTTACGAATATGCAAAAAACGAAAAATCTATTTTTTCAAAATTTCTGGGTGTATGTAGCCCCTTAATTATATTATTTCAGAAAGGGTAAATATTGACAAAAGGGGACTTAGCTTCAATTACCTTGACCTTGACATGTTGTCAAGGTCACTGTCCTGAGTAATCTGCAACAAATTTTAGCTGTCGCTCGTTGTTTATTAAAAAGTTATTGATAAAAAAAATTTGTAAGAATTAAAATTTGTACGTAGTGCAAAACTTGATAATAAAACTTTTACGAATCAAAAAAGACTGTCTCAAAATGAAAATTCACAAATACAGAACATAAGAAATAAACACGAGAAAAATTGTAAACATTGCAGAAAGGCAAACCCAGCTAGCCAGGCCTGTTAAAATCACATATCGTGAAAGCTTTACAGCAAGGATTGTTTCAATTTTGACAACAATTTTATGACAAGTAATTGTCTGTTGCTTTGTTTTCTAAAAGTTTTGAGCAAATTTACGGCAAAAGTTTTCATCACACGATGCTGCAAATAACAGAGAAAGACTTGTACATAAATATTACGTATAGAAATTACAAGATTTGTTCCGACACAATAAAATGCAAAATTTTAGCAAATAACAGAGCAAACCTTGCTACACGACATGACAATAAATTTATGGCAGAAACAGGAAATCTTGTTAAGCACAGAATAACGGCAAATTAGTAGCAAGAACAAAATAAAACTTGCCGAGCATACTTTCGCAACAAAATTGCGACAAGGTGTGTCCGTAAACAGCTTAGTTTTTGTTGGCAAGGCTTGTCGCAAATAGTATGACGCACATTTTATGTAAATAATAGGGTTGCATTATCGGGTTTTAAACTTTATTTCTGACTTTACTATCTATCTCGAGATGGCGCATTTCTCGTGAAAAAGATTTATCTACTGGATTAATAAAAGGGGCTCGTCGAGAACAGAGAACCAAGTACGATTGCACCATTCACATTTAATATTGGACTAATCAGTCTAATATTTCAGTCTAATAATCATTTTTGTTGATCTAAATTTCGAAAATATTTGTCCAGTTCTTGCCACAAATTTGCTATCATATTGTGCATAACAAGGTTTGCCTTGTTTTTGCCACAAATTTGCTATCATGCTATGTTCAGCAAGGTTTGCTCTATTCTTGCCACAAATTTGCTATCATATTGTGTACAGCAAGGTTTGCCTTGTTCTTGCTGCAAATTTGTTGTTATGCTTTACTAGTAAATTTTACCCTGTTATTTGCATAAAATATGCCTCATACTATTTACAACAAGCCTTGCCAGCAAAAGCTAAGCTTAATGCGGACACACCTTGTCGTAATTTTGTTGCAAAGGTTTGCTCGAGTTTGCGGCAAACTTCGCGCAAAGTTTGCGTCATTTTGCTAGCTGGGAAATATAAATACGCACACGCGCGCACACACACACACACACGGGGGGGGATGCAAGGCGGCCTTTGGCCCCCCCTCCTGCACCCACCCTATCCAGATCGTTAACCCATGTACATTGTATTGGAAATCTGCAAATACATGTGAACTTTACTTTGTTTGCAATGTGTACATGGGTTAGCGACTTGAACGGGATGGGTGCGGGAGCAAAGTATTCTCTTCACCACATGAGTTTGCGACTTTATAAATGGAAAAAACTATGATTTTTATGGTTTTTTCATGGTTTCTGCCATTTTCATGGTTTATGCATATATAGATACGTGTATGGTAACGGTGTTAACATTTCATAACTAATTTTACAACAGCTTTATGATAATAACAACTAAACTGTTTACGTAAAACATGTATACGACCTTATTTGTAGAACTTTTTACGAGCTTCATTTTTTGTTTGATAACTTTTTCCATACAATTAATCTTTTATAAAATAATTAACAAAAACAGTTTTACCTTTGAAGGGGGTTGAGGGGCGAGGGGGCCGCCCAAAATCTATTTGGGAATCTTATTTACTTAATAAAAAGAAGCTATATACAAAATTTCAGGAAAATCGAAAGGTTGTCGCTTTCGGAAGTTTATCCTTTTAATAATTATTTAAAACATTTGTTGAATACTTATTAAGTTTATTATGTTTATTAAGTTTAATAAAAATTATTTATAATAATTATATATTTATTTAATATTAATATTTATTTCATAATTTACGTATTTATTTGGTGATTATTCACTTTAAGGAAATTACCTCCGATAATTTTAGCCTTGACATACGTTGTCAAGGACATTCTCCTAAGTGACTTATCAAAAATTTTAGCAGTTGCTCATGATTCATTAAAAAGTTATTAACCATTAAATATTGCATGTACACAAAAAATATAAAAAACAAAGCTATAATAAACCCATGTTAATTAAATAGAATGAACAAATAATGTTGACAATTAACGTGTTTATAACAAATTCATACACACACATTATTGATTTTATTTAGTGAATAGAAATTAGCCATAATTATGAAAAACTTAGCAAACAATGCAAACTGAAAAATTATGTTGCCATTTAAAACTAAATTTACATAAGTAATGTAATAGATAATTATTTTTGCGTGGAAAATTAAATGTAAAATAATATATTTACAGTATAATTGTGGACTTTATTTTGTTTCTTAAATAAGGAAGGTAACGAGTCGTAATGTGGATCTTACTTTGTGTAGAAAGTAAAGAATGTAGAACAGTACAGTTTATATTTTACAATTGTAGACCTTGTTTTGTCCCACAAGCAAAAAGAAAGAGTGGAATAGATTCGTTTCTATAATTTAATCTAATTAAATTTATATTTGTACCATAAAAATAAAGGTTTCTTATTTTCTAGGCAAAATGAAGTCCGCTCTATTCCTTTTCCTTGGCTACGGTCCCTTGGCTACTTGACGCTACAAACGTTTCGAAGCATTCTTTGATTGGTCAATTCGTAAAAATCTTTGTTTCGATTGGTCAATCAAACGCTTCGAAGCATTTGTAGCGTCAAGTGGACCGCAGCCCTTGTCTATAAAGCGAAACAAAATCTATAATTGTGTTGTTTCATATGAGTTTTGATTTTTCGTGTAAAATCATTTCTGATTTAAATTGATAATCACATAGAAAAAAATTCTTGAGAGAAAAACTCAGACAGAAATTTCCTGAGTACTTTTTTGATAATATTCATGCTGTTATATGTATGTTGAATAATTAATGATTAATAAAATATATTTTGACGATATATTTCTTTAGAACCTTGTAAAATTTATTGAGTAATATCAAAAAACGCTTTTTTACATGTTAAAATAAGTATAAATATTTTCTAAATAAAAAGTTCTTTTAAATATAAAACTAAACTTATATACATAAAATATTAAATGTTTTTAATAATAAAGAAAATTTAATCTATATGTGTTTTAATATTTCAAAAAATACTTTTTAAAAAATATTTTTGTAATTTGTATATGCTGATTGGATCAATAATAACAGCAGCTAACAAACTTCTTTTCTAATAAAAATGTTTATATTTCTGTATTTATTTAAAAAAATAAAAAAGTATATAAAATATAAATAAATTTATAAATACTCATACATGTATTTAAATATTACGAGATAATACAAATATTTTTAAATAATTACCTCTGAACTTTTTTATTAATTTCTGCAATTTTTAAGTCGTAAAGACATTTTTGTGTATTAACAATAGTAGCTTTAAATTTTGCTTCATCAGACTTTGATTGAAGACGTTGTAGCAAATTAATATCAATCTTGTATTTTCCATATAAATCCATTTTTATTATCACAATAATTATTAATATTTCGTTCAGTAATTTGATGTTGTGTGAAAAGTATAAAAAATATAGTTATATGTATGAAACATATGTGTTACGTCAAGTCAACAAAAGTGAGACAAGCCAACTCGTTTGCACTTAATATTTGATAATAAGTTTGTTCGCATTGCTTGAATTTTTTTACACTCGGGCTGGTATTCATAGTCGAATCTTATTTAAAGATCGTCTCAAGCAATGTCTCAAGATGCTAATATGGCTCTGTGATTGGCTGATGGCATCTTAAGGGGCTACATATACCCAGAGACGTAAAAAATAGGCCTTTTTCTCGATTTTTTTTTTTTCGAAACGTAATGTATGTAATTAATCCTAGTTTTCTTTACTTTAAAATACATTCTTAGAACATGTTTCAGAATAAATTTGAACTGAAAAATATTAAAAAATGGCGGAGATATTGTCCTCGTCGCAAGACCATGTTGAAAAAAGTGCTCCGCGGTACCAATTGCAGCTCGTACACTTATCTGAAACAGACCAGCCTAGAATTTTCTTAAACTGAATGATATTATCTAGTCTTTATCGTAGCCGATTTTTAAAATATCGATTTTTGGCAAAATGACGGCCGTTTAAAGAAAAAAAGCGATTTTTTAAGGTAAAAATCGGTGGTTTTTTTAACTTTAAAAAAAGTAAGAGCTCTAAAAAAACCGCCACGATAAAAACCGCCTTTTTTTGTGTAGATTAAGCCCTCCAAATTTCAAGTAAATCGGTCCAGCCGTTTTCAAGATATTTTTGGCACGCGTTTTGAAAACATGGTTTCGAGAAAAACGCGTTTAAAGTTTGACATTCGGTTAAAACGTAGATAATTTTTTTTCAAACTTACATGGAGTCATCCACTCCAGGGCCATACAGTGAACCCTTCCCACATGTAGCGGCATCAAAGGCTTCGATTCCAACTTGCCGGCGTAATATTCTTGCGTAAGCTATCTGCTGCGAAGGATTAGAAAGCGCCCTTCGCGCCTCAGCATCGTCAAACGCGCTTGGACCTTTCTCGCTATATCTCCGACAATTTTCAAGAAATCACATTGAAACTTGCAAGGGATATTCTTAAGACCTTATACTTTACGAATGTGCAAATAACGAAAAATCCATTTTTTCAAAATTTCTGGGTGTATGTAGCCCCTTAAGACAGTACTTAAGATGATCTTAAATATAAGATCCGACTATGAATACTGGCCATAGTATCTTTACTTCTTTTTTTTCCAACATTGGAATGTATAAATATCTTGTTTTAAAAGCAAAAAATTTGGCGGACTTCGAGCAATGCAATAAATTTATTATGAAATATTCAATTTTCTTTAGGACAAAATTTAGAATGGAAAGACAATCTTTTGTATAATGCATTAAAAATTAATCAATTTTTAGATCAACAATCAGAAGACTTTATTTCCATTCTAAAGAGAGGTATGGAATTCTAATTAATTTTCTAATGTATTATGCTAAGGTCTTGCCTAAGATTCTGTCCTAAAAAATTGAACATATTAACTTACCTTATCATTGTTTAACGCTTATTTTCAGCAATTTTACGTTATACAAAAATCTGTGTCAGGGCTTTAAGGCCGCACACACTTTTGCATAACACGTAATGCATAATGCATAAGAGAATTAACCAATCAGAGGTCTTTACTTCTATACTGGGGAGAGAAATAGACGATTCTGATTGATTAATTTTTTTATACGTCATGCACTATGCGTTATGCAAAGGTTTGTTCGGTGGCTTTTAGGATCAAGCCTTCTCTAGGCTTTTAGCACAAACATTTGCATAACGCATAATGTCTAACGCATAAGAGAATCAATCAATCAAAATCGACTATTTCCCTGCTTAGGATAGAAATAAAGCCTTATGGTTGATTAATTCTCTTACGCATTATGCAAAAGTTTCTGCGGCCCTTAAGGTCGCAGCACACACTTTTGGATAACGCACAACGCATAAAGCATAAGGAACCCAGGTAGCAAGCTCACGTCATTTTGACGTCCCAAAATGGTTTACTGACTATTCTTGACGTCATGAAATGATGCCCTTATGACGTTAAAATGACGGTCGAATGTCACAAATTCCTGACGCCATGAAATGTACCGTATTTTGACATTATGGAATGACGTGAACAATATGTTGTCAAAAAGATCTCTAGAAGATATCCTGTTTCTGAAAATGATAAAATAAAGAGACTTCTAAAAGATAACCAGAGTTGGGAAAGTTACTTTTTAAAAGTAACTCGTTACCGTTACCGTTACTCTTAATAAAAAATAACTCGTTACCGTTACTCGTGACCAGTCGTAAAAAGTAACGCGTTACCGTTACTTTAAAAATAACGAAAAATCGTTACTTTTCGTTACTTTTTTTCTTAATGATAAGACAGATTTATAAAATAGGATACTAAGACGTACAGAATATAAAATTGGAAGATAATTTATCTTTAAATACTTATATATATATATATATATTTATATATATATTTATATATTTTCAGTACATATCTATATTACATATTACATTTTTTATATACTTTGTACACTTTAAACGTTTATTTCATATACCTATTATCCAGATAGCACAAAGAATCTAAAATAATTCTTTTAGTAATTTTTTTTGTCACCAATTATGAATTCTTCTTTAGATGCAAAAAGAAATTTTTCTAAGATAAATTCTTTTTTTAGATGCAAAAAATTATTTTCCTCTTCTGTTCTCTAGTCTTCTTGCTTTCTACCAGATAGCAAAAGTATTTCCACGTTTATGTACCGGCCATATATTTAAAAGTACTGATAAAAGTAACTGCGTTTCGTTACTCGTTACAAAAGAAAATATAACGTCGTTATTTTTTCGTTACTAAAAAGAAAAGTAACGGCGTTACCAAATCGTTACAGAAAAAAAGTAACGGTAACGGTAACGACGTTACAAATAACGCGTTACTTCCCAACCCTGAAGATAACATATAATGTCAGAATGTTAATCAATGCGTCGTTTTTCGAAAGATATCATGAAACTAATATCTAAAAGATTTCTTAAATCGTATATCTTTAAACTGCAACTAGAGATAAAAAAATAAAATAAAAATTTCATTTTTTTTAAATTATTTTTATCAACAGTACATACTAAATTTGGGACAAATTTTTATTAATTAATTAAATTTAAATTATATTATTTTATTTGATTCTTACTTGCCGCTGGAAGGTTTTGAACCGGGGACCTTACCCTAAGAGCACAGTTGACAGAAAGTCGACTAAATGCCCAGGCAACCAGCTGACGTCAAAATGACGTAAATTTACGTGATTTTTGTCACTAATTGGTGACTATGACCTAAAACTGACGTTATTTTAAACGTCATAACAATCACGTCAGTATATACGTCATAAGTATACGTTATATATGACGTAACTATTGGTCTTTGGAGTGACGTCAGTTGGAAAAAGTAAATAAGACGTCATAATGACGTTATTTAAATGACGTTTCTGATGAAAATATTATATTACTAAAATTTTTACTGAAAATTTCTCTCAATTGACCTCTTTTCACTAAAATTCAGTAAGATTCGTTAAATTTAATTAAAATTAATTAAAATTTATTAAGGTTTCTTTAAGATTCGTTAAAATTTATATAATTTATTTTTTTGTTAAATAACACTAAAGTAAATTTAATGAATTTTATAAAATTTTAATGAATTAAATGAGTTTTAATGAATTTTAATGAATTTTAATGAATTTTATACATGAGTTTTAATCAATTTTAATGAATTTAATAAATTTTAATAAATTTTATAAAATTTTAATAAATTAAATGAGTTTTAATGAATTTTAATGAATTTAATAAATTCCAATGAAATGGGTCAATTGAAAAAGATTTTCAATAAAATATTTCTATCAGGTATTATTTAAATAACATGGTTTTGTTAAAAAATTGTGTATATTTATGTATTATGCGTAAATATTTCGTACATTCAGACGTCAAGTTACTACAAGTTCATGTTTCTATCTATTGAACTGATCTATAACAAATATGTATTCATGAGCATCAAGTGTTCATGGATTATCACGAAGTGCTAAATTGCGTACGATGTTCGAAGTCAAGCAACGTCGACGGCGGTTCAGAGTTGGATGGGTGACCGCGGAAGTTAGGCAATCCCCCAGTATAACAATGCTTGTTGAGAAACAACGTAAATTTTTTTTTTTTACATTATAATTATGTTATTTCGATATTTTCACAATGCAAGTATACTGCATATATAGGACATGTGCCCAAAATATTTTCTAAAATGTCAAAATAACGGCGACTTTTACTACCTGGGATAGTCATAAAAATGACGTAAGTAAACGTCATTAACCTGACGTCATTTTTGACGAGACAAACTCACGTCGTTATTATGTCAATTTGACGTCATAAACTAACGTCGAACGGGTCAAAAACTGACGTTATATTCACGTCATTTCGACGTCAGCTGGTTGCCTGGGTGTCGACTTCTGAATAGTCGACTTCTAGAAGTTGACAGGAAGTCAATTAAATGTCGACTTCTAAATAGTCGACTTCTAAAAGTTGAGAAAAAGTCACGACTAGGGCTGCGTTCGGGAAGCGTAGATATCCTGTGTGTTATCAGTGTTATTGCTCAATCTGCGTCATTCATTAGACGTAAAAGATTTCGTGCTTGGGCGGACAAGAAAAAGAGGATCGGCGTAGTTACTAATGCATCGGAAAACGAAACGTTTGCCAAATTATTTATTGAGTTATCATAAATCGCAGATGACTTAGGAATAAGAATATTACCACCATAATGATTTGTTTGAAACAGGAGGTTTAAAATCACGATAATAAAGCAGCAAATTACGTCTATTTCTTTGATGTTTTGGAAATTATCCCGAAAACTTTTCCTTATTTTTGACAGAACGAGTTAAACATCTACTCAGAACCTTAAAAATATACTTTCATTCATCGTTTTCGATCTGGGGCTATTTTGTACCGGCTACTGACAACTATCGGCGTCGTTGTGCCGGCTTTTTGCCATATAAAATATCTGTGCAACGACACCGATAGTTGTCGGTAGGCAGTACAAAATAGATCTCCTGCATAGAAAGTGATTAAAATCTGACGTTTAAAGTTGACGAAAAGTCAACTTTTCGTTATGACGGGAAGTCGACTTTTAGTCGACGTTTTTTGGGTCATTCGCCGACTATAAACCGACTTAAAGTCGACTTTCGTCCTTAAAAAAGTCGACTTCAGGCCAAGTCAAGTTTCGATGAAGTCGACTTTAAGTCGACTTAAAGTCGATTTTTTTCTCTTAGGATAGGATGACGAACCTTGTACTATCTGCTACGCCAGTTTGAATCATCGATATGGGTACTTGTTATTGTCTACATATACCTATATGTTATAAACTGACGCAATTATATTATTTTTTATAAAAGCAATTAAATTTTGCAAAACATATTAAAAATAAATAGCATTAATTTATTTACTTATTAATTTCATTGTTAAATTTATCTTTTTCCATAACCTTAATAATTTGATGAAAATTGCGATTTATTTAGCACTAATACTTTGAAGCGTTCAAATGGTTAATTAGATGGTTAACTATATAGATCATATATTCTAAGAAAAATTGAATAATACATTTATTATCCTGTTTTTGTTTAGTACGTGATGAATTTAGATTTTGTGCATTTTTTGTGCGCAGTAATTGTAGACAAACCGTTATTTTTAAAAAACATTATCTTTATGATAATTTTTTTAAATATCAAATAGATCTCTCATTCAGGATATATGTTATAGGCTGCGTTCCGATATTTACTGTCAGTACTGAAAATCTACAATATATGTGACGTAAACTATAGATTTTCAGTACTGACAGTACTGAATATCGGAACGCAGCCATAGTGTTATCTGATTTCTGAGTCAACTACGCGCATGGACGGCTCAAAAATCGAACAGCATTGTGATATCTTTTATGAGACAATAAGCTGATATCATTTAGCTGATATCATAAGGATAACATTTTCAAGAAACTTAAATGAAACTCTCCAATGAGATATCTCAAAGACCTTTCTTAGTAGATGTCTCTGATAAATGTTACCATTTTGACATCATTTCCAAGATATCTAAATGTTTTCTTAAAAAAGTTCTCTTAAAGTTGAATATAATATGCTTATATAATATGCTTATGCCTTACGCCTTAAATCTCATTGTAGACACCGCTTTAGACCGTGTCTAAAATACGTCTTAATGACGTCTTCATGTCCCGATTTTGGATGCGTGCTGTCTGAGAAAATAATCGTCAGATCATGACTGAAATATGACTTCGAAATGACGTCACATCATGACGTCAATTTTAGGTCATGTAAAAAATGGTCATTTTGACGACATATGACCAGATATGACCATTTTTGGACGTCAATGACGTGGGCTTGCTACCTGGGAAATAAATCAATCAGAGTCTACTCAGTATCAGTCGCTTACAGGGATACTCTGTTGTTTTCGGATATTTATTATCGGTCTCTTTAATTCACGGCTACTCGTTTCCACGGCTACTCTGTATCAATCGCTTTTGCGGCTACTCAGTGACCTAGTTTACATCGATCATTTGGTACGCATATCAAGTACTATATCCATATCAAATCGCTTGATTCGCTCGGTATAAACGCTCGCAAATTACTTTAATACACTCGGGTCTGATTTCTTCTGGGAGCGTCCGAAATGGCCACGTTCGAAACGGCCACGCGTAAATTTGACCACGTTCGAAATGGCCACGTTTAAAACGGCCACGTCCAAAATGGCCACGTTCGGAATGGCCACGTTCGAAACGGCCACGTTCGGAATGGCCACGAGAAATGTTACACGGAGTTCAATTTGCCCACGTTCGACACGTGGCTAAATTATGCAAAAAAAAAATAAAAAACGTACACATTCCTTGCAATAAAAGTAATAAAAAAAATTGAATTATGATAACATAAGACATATGCACACACCGCATAGATATATAAATTATTTATACGTATTTAACGCGTGAAATAAATAATTAAAAAAAGAAGAAAATTAATTAGAACGTTTATTTGAAGAGATATAAGAAATAGTTTAGCTTATTAATCTTGTCTCGTCGAGATAGCCCAGTTAAAAAAAATCGTCTTTCTAGGACGCTTAGTTCCCAAGATATTAACGATTGAAGTAATTTGAACGCGCCAGATCAATTTTGTACGTGCTCGCCTGGCCACGCGCTAGCAGGCAAAATGCGCGCGCGCGCGCGTGCCGCCGGCCGCCACTCTCGAGTGATACTGCTTTTGTTAACACGTTTACAGTGGTTAATCTTAATGAATCGCTTCGAACTTTTGGGAAAGGTTACTTTAACTATTTAATAAGACGTTGTCAAAATTTCAGCTCTTAATATTCATAACTGTAGCAACAGTAATTTTTCAAAAAAAAAAATTATCCCGGCTTCTAAGCAACCTAAGACAATGTTTGTTTTTTAATTTAAAGAAAAATCGCACCTTTTAAATGCATTTTATCTCATTTTGATAGCGTTAATATTTTAAAACTTATTTAATTATTAATTAGACTTATTCTTTACACGTTTATTTGAGGCACTTAATTGCATTGCACACATTTCGCAATATTGATATATAATACTGCAACTTTTTAAGAAGAGAAAAAACTTCGATTTAAGTTCGTGCATGGTCTCAAAAATGAAGAAATTAAATTTTAGTGGAGCGCGTTTTGGATAAACAATTGACAGTACTCGAAAAGTTGTTAAATTTTTTTATGAAATTTGGTACATTTTTTATGATCATAAAAGTTACATTTTTCTAAAATTTCAAATGCTTGAGTTAATTTTTAAGAAAGTTATAAACAATTTAAAAAATGGCCGTTTTTCATGGTTTTTTCTACTTTACAACCAAACTAATCGACCGATCTTAATGAACCAAATTTGTTATTGTAGCTTTACTTAATACCTACAACTTTTATTTGAAACTTTTTTCGAATCCGCTTTTAGTTTACGAGACGCAAGCAAAAAACCACTTTTTTCTCACTTCAACCCGTAATTTTGTAATAACCCCCAGCTTTTTGCGAGTGGCAAACATACCTATCTTAATCTACGCATATTAATTGTGTTTTACGCACAGTCAAACCTGAGTTACCAATTTTTTCCCAAAACGGCCCTTTTTGAAGCTAATTCTACTAGACTATGAATGTCCATGGACATCCACTGGAAGTTTTAAACTTCCATGACAGACGTCCAATGGACGTCTACTGGAGGTTTCATTTCTATGTGGGGAGTCTCATTTAAAAAATTTAAGGTAACCTTGTTCTGACCTTGACAATGCCATGCAAAGTCAAATTGATAGGATCAGAAAATAGACCTTTTTCAACCTTATAATTTTTGTCTGAAACATTTCTAGCAACCAATTATTGCTATTATTTGCTCAGGAACTGCTATTACTCCCCCAGAGAAGGATAGGATACCTATCATTCACGGGTGAGTCCCAGATGCGCACAGTAATAAACGGACACAGCAAGCTGAGTGAAACGGACACAGCAAGCTGAGTGAAACGGACACAGACCAAATGCGCACAGACCAAATGCGCACAGACCAAATGCGCATGGACTAAATGCACACGGACCAAATGCGCACAGTCGCAAACCTATGTGGTGCAGAGAATGTTTTGCACACACACACACACACACACACACACACACACACACACACACACACGGGGGGGCTGAAAGGTAGGGCTTTGCCCTCCCTCCCGGACCCACCCCGTCGGTAGAGGTGCACGAAAAGTCGCAACCCATGTGGTAAGTTTGTTGATATTGTGTCCGTTTGGTCTGTGCGCATTTGATCCGTGTACATTTGGTCCGTGCGCATTTGGTCTGTGCGCATTTGGTCTGTGCGCATTTGGTCTGTGTTCGTTTCACTTAGCCTGCTGTGTCCGTTTATTACTGTGCACATCTGGGACGCTCCCTCATTCACGAACATCACGAATTTGCTACTAGCGGACATAAGGGCGTCACAAGATCGTGCGTGAGGTTAGTTATGATTTTAATTTTATGCATAATTTGCATATTACATCGTGGAGAGAAATACGGTTGTGCCTAATTTAAAGATTAGTATAACACTGCGTTGTATAATCAGATAAGTTACACAAAATTTTTATTTTTTGTATTGAATAAGTATTCTGAGATATTCTCAACTTTGCAGATTACTTAAAGGCCATAGATCACATTTACGTATTATATAAGCCACGTTTTTGTTTCCCATTACAAGCCGGCACATGATTATATGTTCCAAGAGCATTAAGTGAAACATGGGCAAAATAGGTTTATTATCAATAACTGTGAAAGGACAATAAACATAATTATAAAACTACAATTACAATTTAACTATAATTAAAAAATTTTTAAGATGTGTGATTTTTGTAAATGTATAAAGAAAATTGTATTATATGTTGTTTTGAAAACAACAAAGTATTCAAATACTTACTTTTTAGTTTTTTGACTAAGATCTGTATCGGTAAATTTATGTGCCTTATCTATATATCAGGCTTGCATAGAATGCATGACAATTACTAAATACACACAGAAAAATTCTACAGCCAAGAAAAGTAATTACTTTTTTATTTTATTTCGTTCAAGTAATAGTTTTCTTCAACCAAGAATATTTTTAATATTAATTTTTAGGTATGCTTGTCACAAGTATTAGAAAATTTCAGCATTTTTTACTTGTTACGTCCAGCCTTATAGGATTTAATTCTTTATTTGGTAGGAAGGATGTTTCAGAAAGAACAGGTAAGGCAGGGAAGAACGTAACAAAACAAGTAGAATTCTGGTAGGCACACAGATTAAGAGAGGATAGATGCCTCGGGTCGAACGCACTTTTTATGACTCAAAAATATAGGTCAACGTGCCGATAGGCTCGCTATAACCCGTTTTGAGTCATACGTCCGTCGGTCCATGTTTCGAGTCAACGAATTGAATCGCTTTAACTCTGGATCGGACCAGGTGCAGTCTTTGTTTGGGATGAGGGGAGATCGTTATTAATTAAAATAAATAATGAAGTTTTACATAAAATTAACAAAAATTATTTATTCTAATAACAAATAAAAATAAAAATAAAAGAAAATACAAATATACGCTAAAGTCGTGATTTGATAATTTTGTAATAACGGTATAATCAAATTTAAGACGCATAGCGAGTATGAATATAGTTATACAAATATTAAATAAGTATGTGGTGGAGGGAGAAAGGGAAACAAAGATTTTTGTTTTTAAATTCTACAGTTATAACGTTAAACGCGGAGCAAAGAAATAGTCAAGGGGTTTACTAAATGGTTTCATGAGGAAAACAGAGATACTTGGTAAGAGTGAGTCCCAGATGCACACAGTAATAAACGGACACAGCAAGCTGAGTGAAACGGACACAGTAACAAACGGACACAGACCAAATGCGCACAGAGCGAAACGGACACAGTGCGAAACGGACACAGACCAAATGCGCACAGAGCGAAACGGACACAGACCAAATGCGCACACTGCACATGCGCACGGACCAAATGCATACACGGAAAGTCGCAAACCCATGTGATGCAGTGAATGCTTTGCACGCACACACACACACACACACACGGAGGGTGCAAGGGGGGCCTTCGGCCCCCCTCCCGCACCCACCCCGTCCAAGTCGCTAACCTATGTGGACTTTACTCTGCTTGCAATGTACATGAATTGCATTTGGTCCGTGCGCACGTGCAGTGTGCGCATGTGCAGTGTGCGCATTTGATCCGTGCGCATTTGGTCTGTGTCCGTTTCGCTCTGTGCGCATTTGGTCTGTGTCCGTTTGTTACTGTGTCCGTTTTGCACTGTGTCCGTTTTGCTCTGTGCGCATTTGGTCTGTGTCCGTTTGTTACTGTGTCCGTTTGTTACTGTGTCCGTTTATTACTGTGTCCGTTTGGTCTGTGTCCGTTTGTTACTGTGTCCGTTTCACTCAGCCTGCTGTGTCCGTTTATTACTGTGCGCATCTGGAACGCTCCCCTTGGTAAGAGGATAAAGAATAGCGCGGGAGAAAGTGGGGGTGGAATGTCTTCGGATTCAGGGGAACTTATGGGAGAGTAACTTGAAGAAGGTGGAGGTGAACTAGAAAAAAAATATGTCGAGAATATCTGAGAAACGTGTTCATGTTCTTCAGTAATTGGAGGCGAAGGGGAGGGTCGAGGAACACTAAGTTCTTCGAAGGGAGTAGGAGGAGAGGAAGGTCGAGGAACACTAAGTTCTTCGAAGATGGTAGCTGGAGAGGAGGGTCAAAGAACACTATGTGGAAATTATATATAAAATAATAGGAACGTGTCTTAAAGAATTAAAACGGAAAGGAGCAGATGAGTAACGTAAAAACAAAAGAAAGAAATTGTAATTGTGGGACTTACTCATTACTGGTTCTCGAACAAATCTGTCGAATAAATTTCTTGACCGGATGGAACGGCACTAACGTTTGTTCGCGCACTGACTCTACATGATTACTAACCAACTGACTCATTAATTAACTAACTAACTAACTAACTAACTAACTCTCTTATTCGTTACTGATTACTAACTACTAACTGGGGTGAAAAAACTACTACTGCCAAACTTTTCAAGATTTGGTTTTATATATGCAGAGTCTTACAGAGGGAGGATCCAAATGTAGATGGTTCAAATATTCTGATTGGTAGAACTCTTTTTCAGGATTTTGTAATGGGTAAATTCTAAATTTTCTTATTGGAGAAATAGTGTTTTCTTCTTGACCAATCATACGTTGAGTCGAAAGTTTCTCTGTTTCCTCCCACATTCCTTTAATTTTATCGAAGGGATACGACCTATCGCGTAAGTTATCTTCCCTTTGGGTTTAAAAGCTAAATAGTTCTTTATTGTGCTAGACGTGCTACGGTAATGTGCAGATGGAGGAAACGGTTATTTATTTTGCTAATGTTTGAATTCTTTATTGCTCATTTTTTATGAGAAAAGGTGAAACCTTTTTGTATTTCCACGTTCAGAATTTATTATTTGTTGACTCGATATTCAAAAGGAGTCGAAATTATCAACTTGATCGTTTTGTCCATCCATGTTTGTCATCACGCATAAAAAAAAATTATTGGAGACCGTTGAAACGGGATTTTTTTTGTAAGTTATTTGTTTTTCTGACGAAGGGAAATCGTGGAGTCTGCCGGACGTAACATACTTAAAATAAAAATTTATTCTTGTTTCAAAAATATTATAATTAATTGAAAAAGAATTACGTAGGACTCTGGATAGTAATATTTGTTTGAAGTATTACACTTATTAAAATTTAGAATGTTTTAAGTAAATGTGATATTTGTAACAAGTATACCACAGATTTGCAGATGTAGAAAGAAACCAATTACTTAGAACAAGTAATATTTACTTGGAAGTAGTAATTGTTTTTCTGTGTGTAGACTAACAAGGGGACCTTACGGGTCATGGAACACCGATTTTTTTTATACTTATAGGATTTGAAGATCAGTACCCGGACTTCAATTTCCTAAAGCAGTACGATGCGCATCTCAAAAATACTCGAGAAAATCGATTTTGAAGATTTCCGATATCTGTAAGTACAGAAAATTTTAACCTATTGTCAGAGCCGCTCGTAGCCGAGCGCACAGAGCTCTAGTTTCGTAAGCGCGTAGTCGCTGGTTCGATTCTCGCTCTGGCCTCAATTTTTTTTTCATAAGTTAATAAAGTTTTTTTTTAATCCTATATCTTAACATTTATCAAATTGAAATGCTAATTAATTATTAAATATTTATTCGTTATTTTTTAAATAAAAATTAAATTGGCTCATGTAATACTGAAGAGTAATGTCACCGCGGTGCGGTGGGACGTGGGAGCAGCGAAGCACAGAGCGGCGCGACTCTCCCTCTTCCCCACGGCCGCCGGCGCCAATACTCGAGACAGTGGGCCGTGCTACGGCTCGAGCGGCTCGAGCTCTTCCTTCCGCGCGCTCTCATTCGCACAATTAAAAAAATTTATATCTCGATTATTGGTAAACCAAACCCAAACAATATTGGGTATTTATGTTTGTCTCGATCCCTTCTACCTCTTTACAAGCATTGGCGTGGGTGCTCAGGGACACCCTGTATATATACAGGGTGTCCCAAATCTGGTGTGCAATACTTCATGGAAAGATAGACGGGATCGAGATGAACATAAAAATCCAATATAGTCTTGGTTAGGTCTATCAATAATCAAGATATAAATTTTTTAATTTATGCGAATGAGAGCGCGCCTTGCGCGCCGAAGGAAGGGCTCGAGCCGCTCGAGCCATAGCACGGCCTACTGTCTCAAGCATTGGCTGCCGGCGGCGGCGGGAGGAAGAAGGAGAAGCGTGGCGTCGTCGCCGTTCCCACGTCTCGCCGCACCGCGCCTAAGCTCGCGTTGATGGCTGCTACGCATACTCGCGATTACATGACAAGATTATAAATTATTAATAAAAATA